>NW_010413378.1:21336-28372 GCF_000710305.1 Buceros rhinoceros silvestris | reverse complement strand
TGAGCCCTGGGGGACACCACTGGTGACGGGCTGCCAACCGGATTGAACTCCATTCTCTGCCAGTCTCTGGGCCTGATCCAGCCAGTTTTTTATCCAGTGAAGAGCACAGCCATCCAAGCCATGAGCAGCCGGTTTCTGCAGGAGAATGCTGTGGGAAACAGTGTCAAAGGCTTTACTAAAGTCTAGATAGGCAAAGTCCACAGCGCTTCCCTCATCCACCAAGCATGTCGGACACACACTTTCCAGACATAGCATCTTCATTAAGCCACTTGGCAGCCAGTTCTTCATTTTGACATGCTTCTTGCAGGCCTGAATATAGAAGAACACACAAAGAATGTGACAACACACATTCAGATAACATCCATACCCTCTCACAGCAGTAAGAAGTCAGAGGTTTGTGTGAGGGAAGAAAAACCATTCAGCCTTTCCCATTCAGCTTTGTGATTCTAGGAAATACCCAGCCTGATCCAGATTTCCAAAGTATTTCGGATAAAACGTAACAGCTATACAGCCACAGTACTTTGCAGCTCTGTAGAGGACTAAAGTAAAATGAAATGTCATTCATGTGCCATCACAACATCCCAAAAGTTCAAGTTTTTGCACAAAGGATACTCCAAAACACTTATTATTTCAGATCATCAAAATCTAGGAAAAAAAAAGCTTCATCAATCTGCCTCTTGTATTTTTCCAATCCAAATAAAAGCATATATCAACGCTGAATGCCAGCACCTGTGCAGGCTGAATATCCAAAGGGAGAGACCTGACTTTGGAGATCTTTGGAAACGGAAAGTCAGCAGGGTAGTCAGTATGACATGTAAATCTATTTACTGCATCTTTTAGATCAATTTCTGACTTCTGGTACAACATTTCAAACCTGCTGAAGGCCCAAAACATTCTTCTCCTGTGGTGCCTTTAGAATAAACCACTCAATCATCAGAAAACAGTGTATTTTTCTTCACAGGTCTAACATGTGACTGGTATTTTAAGCACTATTAAAGCAAAGGAACAGAATGCTGGAAACACAACAATAAGCAGATCTTTCACAAGTTCCTTCATTTCTCTCCATACTGTTGTTTTTGGCTTACTTTCAAAAAAATGACTGATTCAATTTCTTGTTGCTGTTTTCTCCTACTGTCAGGTCTTAATTGCAAGCCAGGAACACAGTGGCTGCGTGGACAAAATTAAAAATGCAATCAAACTCAATAAAAGCATGTGCAACTTTTTACTAAAATTTACTTACCCGTGTTTAATTTTGGCTTAGCAGAACATTCTACCATGGTCTAGTTTTCCTTGTTTAAATACAAATCCACTCTTATTCCCCACTGCCCTTCAGTAACTTTCCTAAGGTCTTGCCTTGCACCAAGTAGGAACATTTCAAAAACAACACCGAAATTTGCTCCAACACCTGTGAGCTTTAGCCCCCTCTCCTCTAGATCATAATGCGGGAAACAAAATTCCAAGAAAGTGTTGGTCATGAGCTATTTTCATCACAATGGTTTGAAACTTTTTAGCCATATGATGACTTTGATGTGTACCTTAAGGGAAGAGAGAGTTACTGTTCTGCTCTACTTGAATATCTGCTACAGCTCACAACAAAACCACTAAATGCATGCGAAGCTGTAATATTCCCAAGTTGGTATAAGTAAGTACCTACCTTGTCTGCAAGAATTGATTCAGGTTATAACCTTGTGTTGCTATTAATTCAAGGCTAATTTATACACAAAGGTCCCAACACACACATAACGTGAAGTGGGGCGAGAGGCTGGAGTCTGAGCTCATCCGGCACGGCTGGTGTAACCATGTGTGCCGAACCCCAGACAGGTGCCACGCGGGTGCCAGCACCACAGCTGGTTCTCAGTCAACCACGGTCAGCTCCACAGCAGTATCGTGCAAAAAGAAAAAGACTTAGAAGGTGTCTTTGCAGTGAAGGTGTAGCCTCTGAGTGAGGCAACTGCTTTCTCACTTTGAATGATACCTACTATCCACCACAGACTGCTGGATCGCTGTTACTAGCACACAATAAAGTCATGTTACATAGACCCACACGTTTTCTGGATAGCTGTTGCTGTTTTTCACTTGATCTGGGTCAGCTTCTCCTATTGAACAATGCATTTGGTCCCTCATATCACATCTACACAGATTTCAGTGTTTTCATTTAGAATTATTCACTGAATAATGCATGGGAACATCTTGCAGACTGTACTTACTTGTGAATGATGTGCCACTGTTACTGCTTGCTCACTAGCTGGATGGTGAGATCGGTCACCAAAGCCAAACAGTTATTTTTTTTTCCTCAGACCAAGAAGCATTTTCAAGCTGCATGTTTCAAAAATGAATAATCAGTCATATATTTTCTCACCAATACCTATAATATTTCCAATTCCTTTGCACATTCCTAAGAGAATAAATTTTGTGTGTTCATGTGTGCAGGCAATAAAATGTGAAACAGAACTACAGATGTAAATGAATAAATAAATTCAGCTCTTAGCCTGGTGGGCAGAATACTTGCCTAGAAAACGGGGTATCTGTGTGTGGTCAAAAAGAGCTTGAAATACATTGAAGTCACTGTAGCTTCACCAGCACAAGTTGTGACTGTTCTACTGTCAGCTGTGGTCAGCTTCCTTCTCAGCCTGAAGACGTGCAGTCGGGTTCCTGAAGCTCCCAGCAGGCCATCCTTCTCCAGCTGTGTCCTCCAGGTAGGGAGACCCCTCACTCTTCCTTTTCTAAGTTTCCCTTTCACCAGCCAAAATGATGTCTCCTGAATCCAGAGAAGAGGGGAGGGGAAAAAAAAAGAACAAGAGAAAAACCCAAACAAATACCAAAATAAAGTAAATACCACCACCACCACCAGCAACAACAACAACAAAAATCTGAGTTTGCAACCTCATAGCCTGGCTGGTGGGAGAAGGTAACCCTGACGCAAGGCCCTTTTCAGGAGAAACTCTGTGCATCGCAGCAAGGTCAATGGCAGAGTGTACCGCTGGCACAGCGAAAACCATCGTCCAAGCAGCAAGGCCTGCTCACCCAGCACCAAAATGTTCACTACACTCTGGGTCCTGAGGGAGTGGAGAGCAGCCAGAGTGCAGCTCTGGTTCTGGCACTAAGGAGGAGCACGAATAGAGGAGGACATCCGGCTTCATATTTCTTGCTGACTGTTTCTGGGTTGCTGGCCAGCCAGTATTGAGAATTTGGGGGTTACCCTTTGGAGCCACGTTACCCTTCCCATTGATTGCTTCTCATTGATTTTGACCTCTGAACCCCCCTGCTCATGTTGGGCATCTGGATTTTCAGACAGTGCAAGCTCTACATGGGAAGTCCCAAGCAGATGCTCTGTGTCTGGCTCCTTGTTCTTATTTTTAAATTATTTCTCTACCACTAATCCTGGAAATTATTCTTATGTGTCTCACTCCTCACCGCCAGAGGGGAGGTGCAATACTTTTCAGGGCCCCTGGGAAGAGCTGACAGCCTCTTTGATGCTCTCCAGCACTCTGTGTGACGTGGCACTGAGTGCATCAAAGGCATGGGGATAGGGCAGGGAACAGGGAAGGGCCTCTGAGGCCGGGCCCAAGGAATAGCATGAGATGGTCCTTCAAATTTCCAGTGAAAAACTGAAATTAACTTTTTAATAACTTTTGAAAGGGAGCAGGAAGGTCTTCCAGGGCCACCATAGAAATAAAAGTGCCAGAGGTGAGGAAAGGCCAGGGAGAAGCCGTGAAGGTAGAAGTTCTACAGGGAGGAAGGAGTGTAAACAATATTTGATGGGTATATTTTTAATATAAAAGTAACAAACCAGTGAAATGGGTCAAAAAACAAGCCCTCTGCAAGATTAATGAATGTTATTGATATGGTAGGTGCCAGGGGTATAACCTCCAAAAATTGTGGTGGTTTCTTTACTATAGCCTGTGCTTTGTTTCCCAAAATATCCAACTGTAAAGAGACAGTAACACAGGGGGATTGAAAAACATGCTTGTGTTTTTTCACCTAGTGTGCTTGGTTCATTTGAACTGTAAGGTACAACAGGCTGTAAGGTTTTTGTGTCATGAGTAACCAAACTCACACGTATTTGTCATCGCCTCCCTCCACCTGCAGTGACCATTGTACAAGCAGTACCAAATACAAGGAGAACACAGGGTAGCAGATGTTGTCAGAGGAGTGGCGCTACACAGCGAACGGCCCTTTCAGCAAATCCATATCCTCAGAGGTGGCTCAGGGTATCTCCCTCTGTCATTTGGTGGGCTTGTTTTCACAGTTGGCAGTTAGTCCTTCTTGCTGCCACTCTGTCTTACTCCATCCTTTATTCCTGCTTACTCTTGGCTTACATCCTTCCTTCTGCACTTCTGGTTTCTCTCCTATTGTTCTTCAGAAGAACGGGAAGTCTTGTGTAAGGAAAGGCTCAATTTGTCTTATTTCCTCCTCAAAGATGACAGAATGAGTCACCCCCTGCCCATGTTGTCATCTAGCATTCGATCCTTCCTTATCTCCCAAGAGCCAGGAGAAAAAGCTGGTTTTTCTTAGTTAAATATGCACTTAACAACATCGTTCAGATGCTACAAGGGTTAACTGATATTTGTACAGACCCTAAAAGCGCTGTGTAATGTAAGCATGGTAATAACTGATCTAACTCTCCAGGGGTGCCACTGGGCGAGGCACCAGAGGTGGCAGTAGCCACCCCAGAGTGGCCAGCATGGCCAAGGACTCAGCCAAAGTGAGCGTCCCAGTAAAACTGGGGAGCAAATGGCAAAAGAAGCATTCCCAAATGCTCCCCATCCTGCCACAGGGGCAGGGAAAGAAATTGCTCTTCCAGGGGCTGAGAACAGTAGAACAGTCACAACTTCTGCTGGTGAAGCTACAGTGACCTCCAATCTATTTAAAGCTGTTTTTGACAACACACATCCCAGATTCCCCTTTAGCTAGAAGAATTCCACCTAGCCACCTGCCACCCTCCTAGGATGCTCAAATGCATTAGCTTGAGTGCATTTCTCCTGCTTTGCTGGCAATGAAACTTCTCGTGCATCAGCATGAAGGTGCAAGTACCCATCAAGGCTATGAGATAGCCTAGATGCATTGCTGCTCCATGGGGATGTCAGCAGTGAGATGCTGCTTGAGCAGCGCAGTTTCCTCTTGTGTCTCCTTTGCTTCACACCACTTAGGTAAGTCCTTGAAGATGGCCCCTGTAAACAAAGGTGCAGATGCTTTAAAATTGCTGCCTGCACTCAGTGGCACAACACAAGTGCATGCCGATGTTCTCAAATCCAGGCCGTGCAAGGCCTGCAATTGAAGACAGCTCCTCCTATCTGCCTGGTTTCCATCCGAAGCACAAAAAACACCAGCTATTGAGAAGCACAGCCAACCGCAATATACACAGAGATTAATAAAACCTGTAAAGAAAAGCAGCAGGCTCCAGCCTTACAACTGAATGCAACGGTCTGTCACATTTCAGCCTTGGTTCAGATGAGCTACCTTGGGTCATTTGCTATGAGAATTAGTGGGGCTGTGTGCATTGTCAAGGTAATGATAATCACCTCCAGGGACGAGCACCTCGCTCACGGCTCACCTGCACCCATGCAGAGAAAATGGAGGTTGCTGTGACGGACCTTATGGGTACTTGTGTAAAAAGACACTCCAGTACTGCCGTCCACACCAAGCCTGTGCCTAAGGCCACCTCATCACACTTCGTACCCCTACCACCTGAGGACAACACCAATCTGTAGTTGACTCAAGCATCCTTCCCTTCCGAGGCTAGGCAAACTCAAGTGCATCACCGAGTTCATCTTCCAGCCCTTTTGCTCAAGCTGTGTGAATAATTCAGCTTGCTGGCGTCACAGAAAACATTTTTTGTTACGTGTCAACCTAAAGCAGTTTATCTGCTTTTTGGCAAGGGAGAATTCACAGTGGATTAAAATGTTATATTTGACCACAGAACAAGATGTTTCATGTAATTTTTTGGATAGAGGAGAACTGTGTCTCTTTCTCAAAATTTGGAAAAAAGCAAAGGGGGAGTTAAGAAAGCTTAGAGTGGATGTCTTAACACGAAACAAAGTTGCTTAACATGAATCATTTTGCTTCCCAGTTTCAATGCAGTTCCCTATTCAGTGTGAGAAGAAAATGACTCCATGATTCATTCCGATATGAAATTCAAAGGGTTTAAAAATGTGCCTGATTTTGGAAGGTTTCCTATGTTGCTATATAGCTCTATAGCTCACGTAAGTTCTTCAGTAAGAAAGCCCAGCTTCAGCAAAGACTTCTGACCACGGGCAGGGAAAGAAATCACAGGGTGGGGAGGCCGAGGGGTGTCTAGCACAATGCAGTTTGCAACCTCGGAACAGCATGTGCAGTGCTGGAGGGGGGTGAGGAGGCAGAAAGAGAAGGAAAGGGAACAGGGAAGTCTGAAGAAACACAGGATGTGTAACAGGCACCAGCAGAGTGAATCAGTGTGATTTTCCAGTAACCATGAGGTTACAGGAGGGGCCAAGGGGGAACACTCGCATGCAAACTTTAAATGTCTGAAACCCTCAGGTGGGTTAGGGGTGGAGGAACTCAGGTCACAGATTTGGCATTGAGTTGTCAGGTGTAAGCAGATGAAAAACCATGAATTTGAAGAATCTATGAAGCCTTTTCCTGCCTTGCTGTCTCCAGCATTCTTATTTCTCCACTTTTAAGAAGAGATGTTCAATCATGTGTTTCTACACCTAATAAAAAGATGTAATTAGGCTAAAAAAAATCTAAACCTGTTATAGCAAATTATTGACAATAATAAACACACTACATTATTGCATTCTTTTAAATGGCATACACACAAGCAAAGAATGAGTACAAGATGCATCCCTGCTTGCCTCACTCTTGGATATGAGCTAAGAGCAGGAGCATGCTTCACAGGCTTAGCCAAAATAACCAAGGTACCTGAGACAGGCCTGAGACTGGCTGGTCACCGAGGAATGTGCACCACAGCTATCTAGACCATAAATGACACTGTAAACACAAGAATTACATCACTGGGGTGTTAGAAATGTGAAGAGAAATGTTTAGAGAAAATTTC
>NW_010413378.1:6748-21219 GCF_000710305.1 Buceros rhinoceros silvestris | reverse complement strand
AAGAGTGTTTCTATATTCCAGCCCCTCAAAAACTGCTTTAGCAACACAAGACAGTGGGAAAAGGCCACTTGCTGACTAGGCAAGAAGTATCCTTTGAGCCTGGGGTAAGGATTTGCCCTCATGTAGGACCTCAAGCTAATTACAGGGCAGAAACGGACAATGGAGTTGGAGCTATAAATTAAGAGCAACACAGTAATGCCAAACAGAGCTGCCAGTCAATCTGGTCAACTGCAATCCAGGCTGGGGGAGACTCCTTCCTTGCTGGCACAAAGCAGAAGTAGTACGGCAGGTAACTGGATGAAACATGTTCACTCCTGTCCCTGGGCCTGCAGCAATATAAGCTGTTCCTCCAGAACATGGTCACAAATTCTGCCCTACCTCCTTGACCAAAGTCAGAGTAGGCTTCCCTATTTGCATCACCCTTCTTAAAAGATTCTGTGCACATCATCATGATACAGATCTGTCGCATTAAGTGAAGAACAGCTGCAGAATATTTGATGTTGCACTGAAGTACAAATTCAGGTACTAAGAAAAATTTCTTTATCCTATATGTTCACAATATTTCAGTAAGTAAGAAAATAGCCTGCAAACTAAAGATTAGAACAAAACATGCCAAAAGCAGGTTTTCAAAAAATTGCCGTGTTAGTAAATTATCGTTATTTCAAAGCAGGAAGTGGGAAACCACATCATCCCTCTGCCACCACGTACAAAGAGTCCCTGTTTGGGATCAATGAATAGGCATGTGCAGCCAGCCTTCTTGCAGTTGCCTGCAGGTTATGAATTTGGAAGTTGGTGGAAAATTTTAGATCAAGCCTGAACAGTCACTCACATCTGGACTTTAATGTAACAGCCTAAAGGGTGTGTTGCTCTAAATTTCAAATCACACTGAATTTGATGAGGGACTTGACACAATCTACAGAAAAAGGTCAGAAAAGCTGTAAATGTTTATTTCAATGAGATTAAAACAGCACTTTGAGCCCTGCCTTCACACATCATTCCATGTATTCACTCACAGTCTCTGCAGAAAAAGCTCCCTTCTAGTGCTTTTCTGTCCTAGCAAATCTTCAGCACACACACACTGAAAGGCGATGTATGTGGCATATAGCCCTGTAAGGGACCGGGGTAGTGGAATCTGCAGGCAACTGCATCGCAATTGCTGTCAGCCTACCAGTAGAAAAACCAGCTGGGCAAGAAAGAGAAAGCTTGGACTGACTCAGGAACACTTACTTCTTTAGCAGAAAGGCTAGGGGCTAGCCTGCTGTCAGCAGCACATACGGAAAGGTACCTTCACTGTTGGGAGACTATGAAGAATATAACGAACAGAGCTTCACGTGGATCATGTAAGAGGCTGTCCAAAGTGGTCGTGCAGCTGGGAAGCCATCAAGTACCTATCATTTGGGAAGGAAAAAAAATCAAAGATGAAAATGAGAATTGACAAGACAGGCCAAATCATTATACTCTTCTCAGAGGAAAGAGATGTCAGTAGGTGCTGAGGTACTTGTGAAGGGTGCCAGAGACTTCAACAGCAACGGAAAAAAAAGGCACATTTTATCAAATGTTTAGGCTAGTCAGCTGCACACAGCTGACTAAAACACAGCTGTGGCTGCCCTGCAGCACGCTTAGGAAAAAGTCACTAGGCATTCCCGATCTTCAGCTGTGCCTACCCCCGGCTATAAGCATTGCCAAGCTGTGTTTGAACTCTGCTTAAATGGCTGACAATTTCTATGGCCAGACTGTCAGAGCATGAACTCAGCACCATGTCCTGTGTGAGAATTTGGAACCATTGCGTCTAAAGCCAGCTGAAGTGTGCACCTTCATTCTTGAAACCAGCTGCTAAAATTATCTGGTACAGGGGAAAAGAAATAATGACGGGGATGTGATGGGATGATCTAATATTATTAATACATTCTTGCACATAGAAAAATGAGACATTTAAAAAATAGAGGAACTTTGTGTTTTAACCTCAAGAGGATGCCACTTCAACTGACAATCGCTGAGTATGACCTTAGTCTGTCTGACACAACTATAACTCCATGGAGCTACTTGACACTGACACGTGGTTCTTTTTCTTTCGCCTTAGATTATCCCTTACAGCATGATTCCACATTATTTGCTGTGCGCACTTTCTTGATGTTTGAATCGCTGAACTGCACTTGTAACTTGACAAGCCTTGGATTTTTTTCCCCTGCTTGCTATGCACAAAGTCTGTTTGCTGACTTTTGTGTATGTTTTGCTGATTATGTCTAACACAAATTCATGTTCGTGATAATTTAGAGGAAAAGCACTGTCCAAGGACAAAACACAAGAACTTAGATGAATTTTGGAGTTGTAACATAACATACATCCACAAGCTACCTCTCCAGCACCACTATTTTTGTCTAAGCCCAACTATTTACAATGACCTGAGTGCTATTTAGAAGACCATAGCAAGCATACTTCGACAGCATGTGCTTTCTAGTGTTTGGACCCATGACAAGTGATTTCTTGGTTCAGCTTTCTGTATGCTCTCTTCCTCATGTTTCAATCCATGTTCTAATGTGTGGAATTCCTGGTCTACAAAGCAGAGCAAGTAACCTGCAGTGCAGCAGGAGGAAGAAAACAGCGAGTGCCACAATGTCAGGTTGTGTAGGATCAAGCACAGGTATGAATGGCTGCATACATATCATTTGTTAAAGCGATGCTGCCTCTTAGGAGCATTTGCCATTGTTCAGTTTAGGAAGTTGCACTCCTGCTCACTTAGGCTTGCATGCAGAAATGAAGTTTATAGGCAATATTTGGAAAACAGTTACTCTTATTGGCTCGTTGTATTTCCATAATGCCTACTGCACATATGTAATAACTTTCTTTAAGCTATCAGGTATTTTGTTCCTACTGGCCACTGCCTATGAAATGGATCTGTTTGTAATGGCTACTGAAAGTGAAGGATGGCAATATTCTCCCCGGTCAAAAGCCAACCTCATACAATGCCCACTGTGATCACCGTGAATTAACAGGGCTCTTGTGCTGTGACAACAGGTCCTCAAAGCTGAGGTGCTGTAGCTAAGGCTATGCATCATCCAAGACATCTCCAGTACAAACAGGATGGGTGTAGGGTGAAGGAGAGCTTGAACGGTTTTTAAATAAAGGTAGCATGTTTTAGTATTATGATGCTGGATGAGACCAAAATCTCTTGACTTCAAAGAATTAACAGTTCCATATCTCAAGCATTTCATGCCAAATATTTGCCAGGATTTTTAACTTAGTCCAGCTATTTACAGTGGCTCTAATGCTATTTAAAAGACTGTAGCAAGACAACCGCAGGGGGTTATATTACTATTTGGCTTTATACTTCTTTCACTACTTCCAATAAATCATGAACTTCTTCAGATGTGTCAGAGGGCATTCCCTTTCCTTAACTGCAAATGACAAATGATGGGTAATATACACTACTGCTTTCTTTTCCCACCCCAAATTCCCATTTAGCTCTGTGGTGACTCCAGCTGTTGCATTTGGTCTGTTTCTGTGCCTGTGTCCTGCACAATGACTGTGAATCTCTCAGAATTAATGTATGAACATCATTCTCTTTCAGTGCTACACATATGTATGCATTGCATTCAGCTCATTTATTGTAAATGGTTCTTCCTTCCCACTTAAAATATGTGGAAAGAAAGGAAATATTACACGGAAGTAGTTATTCAATGTTCCGTTGAACTTAGACATCAAAGTAATCATGTGAGTAAGCATGTCGCAAGGCTGCTTGTGTAGTCTGTGCTGAAGAGCATGACTTTACTCTAGCTATCCAAGCCACAATAAAGCTAGTGTAAATATGACTTTAAAAGCTGCAATCACACAATCTGAAAAGTTACAACCTATGTTTTTGGTAGCTATAAAGGAAATATTTTTGCTTACCCTGCATAGTGAAAGATCAGTGAAGGAGGCACTTGAATTTTGGGGAGGACTGGCTGGAATAACAGGAGACACATACGTGAACAGTCGGGGAGGAGTGTTCATCCTCTTGCACTTAACACTTGCTATGATGCAAGAACGAGTTGTGAAGCCAGTTAGACTGCCCCAGTATTAACACAAGCTTCAGAAGCCTGTGTTGACTTCGGTCTTTCTGGGCACAGTTTACATCATTTGTGAATCAGTGTAAACACATGTTCTTTCAGCCACACAGAAGAAAGCTTCTGGGTGAAATCAGTTTCCTTCCCCTGCAAGACCTTTGGCTGTTGTGTCATATATGGAGTGGGCATAACACCTGTGAGTGACAGAGACACTCCTCTGTCCCAAACTGGAAATTTTTATGAGCTGAATGTCATGCTGATGGTTCTCTATTTTAAAATAGGTACTCCTAAAATATCACCTAAGACCTGAATGTACCTCAGCAAAAAAGGCATGAAATAACCCACAGGCATCCTCCAATCTGTCATTACTCGGTTCAGTAGATATCACTGAAGTCAACCTATGCTTGCTGAGGAACGACTTGCAGTACTACCCTCACAGTGCCCTCTGGGGAAGAGTAGAGGTACCTGTGAGGAAAAAGTTGGGAACTGTCTCTTGTACGTGATTTTAACCAGGAAACTTTTGAATCGGGAATGACAAAACATGTTTCAGGACAACAGACTTACATTTTTTAACTAACAGACAAGGTTCCTCAGGTTCCCTTAGGTTTCTTGTTTACAATATCAGTTTTAGTACCAGGTTTACCTGTAAGAAATCTGCCAAGAGAGGCTATGATGAAGGAAAATTTCCTCTCCAGCCAATCTCTTTAGAAGATTAAATTTGGTCTTTCTGGAAAGGTACACGGGAAAGAAAAGACTGATCAAGATCAAGCTGAAGAAATTAGACATCAGCTAACGACACCATATTTGAGGCAACTGATTTTCAAGTGATCCTATGAGGAACTGCCTAGAAGACAAACCAGTCGCTCAGCACATTATAATAATAATCACTGTGTTTGGCCGAGCCCAGATTCAGTTCAAACATTCCCAATCTGCGTTTTAGCAATGGACCTCAAAGGGGCACAGTCTGGGAATGGGGTTACAGCACAGGTGATTCCTATCAATACTACTCAAGTCAAGCTGTAAACATGACAGGATACCAATGTTTTGTAACTATATCCATTGTTAGAGCAGTTTCTACGGAGCAGTTAAGATCAAAACAAAAGCTCGTTGACCCTCTTGTGTTTAAAGATTCCATTATCTCTATTATAGAAATCCCTGAATGAAGCTTACTTCCTATTACATATTTAAGTCCATGTTGTCTCTGACATTCTTTAAGTCTCTCAAGATCTGAAAGCACTTATTCTATGCTTATTAATTATACATGCTACTTTGAGACAAGTGAATAATAGGATCTGGCTCATCTGCTGTCCCACTGCAGGGGAACAAAAATGCACAGATGAGAAACCTAGTGCTAACAGCAATGCTATTGAGACAGAGCTAGTTTTACCCAGCTGCGTCAGAAAGCTAAACAGCCTGACGCTCCCAATCCCTCCCATTTTGTTCTGCTCTGTAGAAGATAGTAAACAATCCTACAAGTATTACCAGCTTATAACTTAAATTTCCTTCCAACTACTACCTAAATTATGTTACTGCAGTTTATAGCTGAGGTTCACCTGCTACCACACTGACACTATCTACGCACTAGAGACATAGACTGATTAGCCAGAATATACTACATAGCAGCAGCCATTCTCCTTTCTTGGAAAGGTACCAGCCTCAGGAAGGAAAGGGGCCAGCAGGGAAGTGCCATACAATTTTGAAAGGAAGGATTCTTTCTGTGTTGATTCCCATGCTGGAGGCACAGGTGATGCAGGGAGACATGGAACCATCCTGGGGTCTTCAGATAGTAGCGTAATACAGACATTTATTCTTGTCTGACAACTCCAGTTCAGGAACTGTTAATTATCCAAAACCACAAAGCAGCCTGCAACAAGTGATTTATTCAGGCAACATAGCCACTGCTGTACTGGTGATTAGTCTAACAAACAGTAGGTTTCCTATCACCATTTGCAGTTCTGAAGTTTTGCAGTATTGAAAAAAGTTCTGGAGAGTTGCAGTTCTAAACTTCCACCGTTCTTGAAATTACGGCCTTGTTCAGAGACTGAATTTGTTGCTCGGGTTTTGCTTTTTTGTTTCCACCCAAGTCACATGCTATCTGTCAGTCCCCCTTGAGCAACATTTTACTTAAGAATAGGGCCCTAACGTGAGGAAGATATCTCTGTCTGGGACAGACGCATTATGAAGGCAGATCAGAGAGAAAACTGAATCTTTAGAAGGAAAACCTGATAAAGGAGCTCATGTTGCTCCAGGATATCCACCTGGCAGGAAGCTCTGTCCACTGTGCTCACCAGAATGGATGTGGCGAGCCAGAATGAGCTCCCACAAAAACACACAGCCGTCCAGGCCTCAGGCTGCAGGGAGAGCCCAAGCCTTTCAATGGTAGCAGGTGGCAATGGTGAGAACAGCTGTGTGTGGTGCGACCAGGAGGATGACCTGCTTAGCCTGGTGGAAGAGCTGCAGGAGGAAGCAAAAAGGTTAAGGAGCATCAGGGAGGCTGAGCAAGAAATGCACTGAACCAAGATCTACCCTCCCTCAGACAGAACCAGGAATACCCACCAGGAAAAAAAAAAAAAAAAAACCACAAAAAACAAGCGAACCCTGTATCTTCCCCCTACCATGCTGAAGACAGCAGCTTACACGAGAAGAGTTAATGCAGGCAAGTCCACACTCAGGGCAGCAGACGAACTTCCTCCTTCCCAACCATGACCTCTCAGGTACCTTTGTAGAACAGGTATGAGGCTCTGGATGTCCAAGGCCAGTCAATAGAGGATGTGATGAAGGTCCATCTACTCCAGAGACGTTTCCAAGGTCAGAAAGACCTACTCCTTGTATCATGACCACCTGACAAGGAAGAAAAGAAGGGTTATAGCTGTAGGCGACTCCCTTCTGAGGGGAACAGAGGGTCTGTTAGACAGACCCTTCTTGTAGGGAAGTCTACTGCCTCCATGGGACCTGGATTAAGGACATGACTAGGAAACTTTCAAACTTGGTATGGCCCTTGAACTACCACCCATTACTGATCTTCAGTGTGGGTGGAAAAGAAACCACAACCTGTAATCCAAGAGTGATCAAAAGATACTTCAGGGCCTTAGGACAGATGGTGAGAAAATCTGGAGCACGGGTTATTTTTTCCTCTCTCCTTCCAGCTGCAGGCAGCAACATCAGATGAAGCAGATGAACCTGATCTATTAATACCTGGCTCTGTGGCTGGTATCACTGCCACAATTTTCATTTTTTTGGTAATGAGATGGCCTACACAGCACCAGGTTCGCTAGCCTCAGATGGGATTCATCTTCCTTAAAGAGGGAAGAGGGTCTGTGCTCAAGACCTCGCGAGGCTCATTGACAGGGTTTTAAACTTGGCTTGAAGAGGGTGGGGGATAATACCAGGCTTGCCTGTGACAAGTTGTGGGATGATATACCATGATTAGAGGGGTGGGGTGCTAGAGAGAGCCCTTAGCCTGTTGCTCTGAGGTATGCTGGGGACACAGCAGCACAGTTGAAGTCTTATGAAGATGAGCCATAATAGGAACAAACAGGGGAAGACCATTGAAATATCTCAAAGGAATTAAGGTGTGTTCCTCTAAAAAGCACAGCTGACAGCCCAGCTGAAGTGCCTCTACACCAACCACACAGCGCGGGCAACAAACAGGAGGAGCTGGAAGCCAATGGGCTGCTAGAAAGCTACGACCTGGTTGCCATTACTGAAACATAATGGGATGAATTCCATGACTGGACTGTGGCTGTCGATGGCTATAGGCTGTTCAGAAGGAACAGGGAAAGAAGGAGGGGTAGAGGCATTGCCCTCTGTGTCAAGAAGTGGACGGAGTGTGAAGAGCTGTCCCTGAAGAAGAGCCATGAGCAGGCTGAAAGATTATGGGTAAGAACTAGAGACTGAGGCGACAAAGGGAACCTTGTGATTGCTGTCTACTATAGGCCACCTGATCACGGGGAGCCTACTGACAACAGCTTTACTCAGGCTAAAGGAGGCTTCACCCTCTCAGGATCTTGCCCTGATGGGGGACTTCAAGCACCCCGATATCTGCTGGAAAAGTAGCACAGAGAGCTGTAAGTAATCCAGGAGACTCTTGGAGTGCTTTGAGGATAACTTCTTAAGCCAGGTAATAGACAACCCCATCAGAGAGGGCACGATACTGGGTCTCATGATCACCAATGCAAGCGAGCTCATCAGTAATGTCAAGACTGGATGCAGCTGGGCTGCAGTGACCACACACTGGATTTCGTAGTCCATAGGTACATGTGTCAGGCTAAGAGTAAAGTCAGGATCCTGAATTTCAGGAAAGCAAACTTCCAGCTCTTCACAGAGTTTGTCAATAGGACCCCCTGGGAAAGAGCCCTCAGAGATACTGGAGCAGAACAGAGTTGGCAGATCTTTAAGGATACTTTCCATGGAGTCCAAGAGCTCTCAAATCCCAGGTATAAGAAATCAGGCAAGGAAGGAAAGAGTCTAGAATGGCCGAATCGAATCCTGCTGGTTAAACTAAAGGGCAAGAAGGAACTGCACAGGCAGTGGAAGCAGGGACAGGTATCCTGACAAAAATATGGGGACGCTGCCCAGTTGTGTAGGAAGGCCAAGGCGAGGCTGAAGCTGAACTTGACAAGGGATGCAAAGAACAAGAAGGGCTTCTACAGGTACGTCAGCCAGAAAAGGAAGGTGAAAGAATGCGTACACCCTCTTATGAGCAAGACTGGCAAGCTGGTAACACAGATGAGGAGGAGGCTGAGCTACTCAACGCATTTTTTGCCTCAGTCTTCACTGACGGCCTCTCTTGATGCACTTCTCAAGTGGATGGATAAGACAGGGACTAGGGGAGCAAAGTCCGTCCCACTGGAAGAGATCAGGTTCGCGATCACCTGAAGACCATGAACATAAATAAGTCTATGGGACCTGACAAGATGCATCCCAGAGTCCTGACAGCAACTTCCTCAGAGAGTTCCAAGACACTCTCTCTGACACTTAATAAGCGCTGGCAGTCAAGTGAAGCCCCTGGTGACTGGAAAAAGGGAAACATTGCACACATTTTTAAAAAGAGCAGAAAGGAGGTCCCCAGGAACTACCAACCTGTCAGCCTCATCTCGGTGCCTTGGAAAATCATGGAACAGGTCCTCCTATAAGCTGTGCTAAGGCACATGGGGCACAGGGAGGTGATTTGAGACTACAAGCACAGCTCTACCAAGGCCAGGTCCTGCCTGACCAACCTAGTGGCCTTCTACAATGAAACGACTGCATCAGTGGAGAAGGGAAAAGCTATGGATGTCATCTATTTGCATTTCTGTATGACTTTTGACACAGTCCCCCACAATATTCTTCTCTCTAAATTGGAGAGGTATTTGGTGGGTGGACTGTTTGATGGATGAGGAATTGGTTGGATAGTTGTACCAGAGGGCAGTGGTCAATGGCTCAACATCCTGATGGAGATCAGTAATGAGTGGTGCCCTTCAGCCTTGATACTGAGACCAGTGCTGTTTAATATCTTCATCAACACCCCAGTGGGATCGAATGCACCCTCAGCAAGTCCACAGATCATACCAAGCTGAGTGGTGCTGTTGACACACCTGAGGGACAGGATGCCATCCAGAGGGACCCGGGCAAGCTGGAGAAGTGAGCCAGTGTGAACCTCATGAGGTTCAACAAGGCTAAGCGCAAGATCCTGCATCTGGGTGGGGACAATCCCTGCTATCAGTACAGGGTGTGGGATGAAGGGATTGAGGGCAGCCCTGCTGAGAAGAACTTGGTGGAAGAAAAGCTGGACATGAGCCAGCAATGTGCCAAAAGAAAGCCAACTATGTCCTGGGCTGTACCAAAAGATGTCAGGCCAGCAGGTCAAGGGAAGTAATTCTGACACTCTACTCCTGTCATGGGACCTCACCTGGAGTAATGAGTCCAGCTCTGGAGTCCTCAGCAGAGGAAAGACATGGACCTGTTAGAGCAGGTCCAAAGGAGGGACACAAAAATGATAAGAGGGCTGGAACACCTCTGCTATGAGGACAGGCTGAGAGAGATGGGATTGTTCAGCCTGGAGAAGAGAAGGTTCCAGGGAGAGCTTATTGTGGTCTTTCAGGACTTAAAAGGGGCCTAGAAGAAAGATGGTAAGAGTCTTCTAGCAAGGCCTGCTCCGATGGTTTGGTAATGGTTTTAAAAGAGGTAGACTCAAGACTAGATAGAAGAAATAAATTTTTTACTATGAGAGTGGTGAAACAGAGGAACTCTGGTTGCCCAGAATGGTGGCAGATGCCCCATCCCTAGAAACATTCCAGGTTAAGTTGGATGGCACTCTGAGTAACCTGATTTAGTTGAAGATGTCCCTGCTCACTGCAGGGGGTTTGGACCAGGTGTCCTTTAAAGGTCCATTCCCACCCAAAGCATTCTATGATTCTATATTGAATTAAATGTTCTTTAGCCCTTTTGCAGAAGAAACCATGTTAGATCCATGTGCACAACCGTGATCTTTCAGGAAGCTGCTGCCTTTGTAGTGGTTGTACAGGTTACTTTGCAAATCACGCGCTCTCACTTAACATTTGCACTAAGGAATTCCTCACGCACACAGATGTGAAATCACAACTGGAAATACTGCAGTTGAGCCCCCGCCAGGCACGGAGGGCACCTGTGTTTATCCCACTCTGTGCTGTACCATACCAGGCTGCAGCTCACGTCTCTGGCCTGAAGTTTTGAAGAAGGTTGCTTTGCTCCACACACTGTCAACCAACACAGCACATCTACCTCCCTTGAGCCTTCTGGTAAGCACGGGAAATCACGAAGCTTCTAGAGGTTTACGGGAGGAATTTGCTCAAGATATAAAAGGAATTGTGCAATACTGCACCTCCAGCAGAGAGGAAAGCAGTCAATCATCTGCTTCCATCAGAATGTTTTCTACTGCCCTAGCTGAAATAACCACTGGTCACAGCAAAGCTCAGAATAGTGCAAGTCACATTGTTTTCTTTGTCTCAGGGATTTTTCAGCATCTTCCTGCCAGCACCCAGTTGAGCGCTTCACCCCAGAGCAACTTTTCACTTCTCTGTGAAAACATGGCCCCAGTCTGACCGTGTAACACTCTCTGCCTTGTCTTTGAGCCTCCTCAGACATACTGCACAATTTTTCACCCTACAGTCAGCATAGTTTCATCCCACAGGGTTCACTTGGGGCAGGAGGCTGCAGTGGGCTGGTGGCACACATGGGGAGAACCCTGTGCCAGGGGACATCTTGTTCCATGGGGAACAAGAAGGAAACACAATAACAACAAAAAACCACTGTGAAAAAAATGTGCTGTCACTAGGCCTTGTGCAAGAGAAAGGGAAGACTATGGCAGCAAGCCTCAGGAAACCCTCCAGCAATGTCCAACAGAATTGCAGCGCTTTTGTGCTTAACACCCCGTTCCCTGCTTGCACTGCTTTCCAGAGTGAGGATGTTATCCCCGGAACACATCTCAAGTCCAAAACACTGCTCAGGCTACAGATCCGCTTTGCCGTCTCGAGCGTGACAGACAAACTTCACACCCTTGAGCAACCACATGATGCCGCACAGCTGCCCAGCTCCAGCCCTGACTTGTCTGCCTCTTGCTAGCAACAATGGAGGATTCCCTCCGAAAGTGCTCACAAGAGCTTGGGTGAAAGGTTTTGGCTACAGCTAAAGCTAAATGCTGCAGCATGTTTCTGTCTACTGTTTTCTACAGGAAAGTCAGAAGCCTATTAAAATCTGTGAGAAAATTACTAGAAATAGTTTGGTGATTGCAGCCATATACCAAAAAAAGGAACAGTTGATCCATTTTGGGATTTATTTCAAGAAGTAAGAAATAGGGAAGAAGCTGGAATCCCTTTATGGACTGTACCCCTCACACACAGGTAAATCACATGTTCTGAAAGGGGCTGTGGTTCCCATAGCGCAACTGGAAAAGCTTTTACATATCAAACACATTATTCTGCTACACACTGGCACCATCTGAAGTGTTAGCTATAATCCAGGGCTTCTTAGATGCCATCAAAGATTCAAATGGTTTGGCAGAGCAGATGTGACAAGCTTCACTTCAGGCGGAAGCCAGTATATTGTCTTCCAGAACAACAGATACCACTTTTAAAACCTCTATGGGATTTATTATGGTGGTGCCTATTAGCATCAACATATCTAAGTATGTGTCAGTGTTTCCATTATAAAGCCCTATTTTAAAGTGTTTTATAACTCAGCTGTACACATATGGCAGAGACAGGCGTAGTTCATGTCTTTCTATACCAGGATTTTAAAGTGTGCACGCACACATACATATAGAAGCAATCATGGGATCTTAGTCTTTAATGCAGTTCTGTAGCCCAAAATTATCTAAATCAAAATAATAATTTGTCTTTAACCTCTGACATAGCTTTTTACTTCCAGTGCTCTCCTGTTGTAGCCAGTTATGATTTGTTTCACAAAGTGTTACACCATACCCGTTTCTCCTGAGGGTTATAATGCTACTGCCATAGGAGTTTCACCTGAGGAGGGAGCCTCCCTCATTCTCCCCATGCACATTTCTGCAGCAGGCCTGTAATGAGCTATTTGGAAAACAAGCTGCAGTCTGAAAACCTCATTTAGCAGGTGCTTACAAAGGCTACCTTTAAATAGGAAAAATTTTTTAAGCAATAGGCTGCAAGGAGCTTTAATACATTTGCAAAACACTGACAGATGAAACAGAGCTGCCAGAAGCGATATGTTTATTTTTCACTCCTGCTATGCTTTTTATTTCAAGCTGTTAAAAAGAAAACAAAGGAAACTAAATTAAAATCATCTCCATTTAAGCAAGCCTGGCTGTTCCCTCCCCACTCTCCCTTGTGTACTCCCTCACATGCTGTGAGAAGTGCTGTGTCTCCCACTGGTCTCTCCAGGCACAGCAGGACCGGGTCCTCATGCGACCTGGCAGTGTAGCTTTGCAGCAAGGAGTGAAAGTCGGAAGTAACCCTCAGCACCTCTGGACAGGTGCACCCGAGGGTGATGTACCTTGCATAGACAGCCTGGCTCCCGCCAGCTGCTGAAAGAGCAGGCTGCACACTCCACTGTGCTTTTAAGTCCTCTTTTTAGTGAATTACTTAACAAAGTGAGAAGCACCATTGACTTTACCAGGACTATTCATCCTCAGAAACTCAGACATCTGCTCCCCTATCTTGCTAATACAGAGACCTATATCAACAGGACTGTTTCAGACTTTTAGCTGGTCTTCATGTAAGAGATCCCTGAAGCCTGCTGCAGGAATCCTCACTCCCCCTGTATATAGCAAAAGAATTTGTGAAAACCCAAAACCCAGACCCAAAGCCAGATGTGTTCAGCCTTTTGGATTGACAGCTTCTAGAGCCCTATGCTTTGTATGTGCTTTCTGCAGCATCAAGAGGGTTCTGCAGTTGTGCTGCCCACTGTGAAACAAACACAGCAAGCTGAAAAACACTGATTGGAAAAGCCAAGTGTCAAAGACTCACTAAATAAACCAAGGAAAATTCTCTATAGCAGAATTCCAAAACTCTATCATTTCTGAATTTAAATCACATATCCACAGTGCGGCAGTTCAATAAGCAGTGTAATTTCCCACAATTCTTACATACAGAAAATCACCAAATTGCTGGAAAGCTGAAACATCCTCACAAAGCCAGATGGGATGGGCTGACCCAACACAAGGATGCTCTAAGGAAGATCTGTGATCTCTCTCAGCCACATGCCTTGCACAGGGCTCACCCTGCTGCCTTAATCCTCTCCATAATTTGTCCAACAGAGAAGCATTCAACATTAGAGAAAGAGAAAACAAGCAGTTTCTCAAGTGTTACCTGTGCCCAAGGTTTATCAAGATGTGTAGCTGTGGACAGAAACAAACATGTTTCCTGGTTGTTCTGTACCCCTTTCTGTCTTCAGCCTAGCCATAGCATGTCCTTGCAGGGTGTACATGCTGCTTGGAAAGACTAAATCTATGGGTATCAGCTAGCAAGCCATGCATCAGTCCACTGAAGTTTCACCTACCTGCCATATCCGAAGAAAATCTGGGGCCCATGGTTAACAGCTGTGTTTGGGCTTATGTACTCCCCTTGTCCCCACACCACAAGGTCAGTCAACACTTGTCCCTGCTGAATATGCTCACCTGTAAGCATACACTTGAATAGCAGCACATACAAAACCCTTGTGAAATTACCAGCCTATTCAGACCCTGAACTCAGCAGCTGCTAAAGCTCAGGCTTCTGCTCAGAGTATCACTGCAGCTGTACTTCTCAAGCACCAGCCCAAGTGCCAGAAATGTCTTTCATTTTGCTTTCCATCAGTAGAAAACAGAGACTCAGGATTGCTGCTGGTAACAGATAACCTAGATGTATTGTAAGTAATGTGGGGTGAGCAATGAGATAGCACAGGGAGACTGCCAATGTGGCAAGAGTGCCAGAAATACATGTTATTCTACAGTTCAGC
>NW_010413378.1:0-6675 GCF_000710305.1 Buceros rhinoceros silvestris | reverse complement strand
TCAGCAGGACAAACAGGTGCATAAATTACCATTTTCACACTGGGCTAAATAGAGCCAGTGCCATTTCAGTGCATCCAATTAGATCTCCCACACCCTCTCCCAAACTAAACGTACCATCTGGGTTCTAAACAACTACCAACTGAAAGACCAAATCATCCTGTCTGGTTCGTCTGGACTTCTCTAGAGTGGAGAACTTGTGCCTTGGCAGTGTGTATGCTCAGCGATGCACTCCAAACTCTTGACAGTAATTACTGTTTTTCTAATGTGGTTCTTTCTAATGAAACACCAAATGCTGGAAAATCTTTGCCATTTACAAAAATACTGCTTCTTTTTAGCTTCTGACTTTTATGGCCTGCATTTCCCATGTAAGGAAGACAATATGCTCACAAAATGAATGACATTAAACTCTGAATAGCATCGTGTTTCTTCCTCATGAGCTGTGGCCGTTTTTCCCTCAACTGAGAATGGCATATATAGTCCCTAATTATCTCCGAGAGTCAGGAACTGACCAGTGTGTTTCAAGGCCTACAGACAAAAATCAAACGAAACCTGTTATTTGCTACATTAAGGTCACACAATTCAGCGCCTATATACGCCTTGTGAGCGGCGAAATGGAAAAAGAATTGCTGAGGTATGGAAGAAGTCCTGAACTGTATAACATTGAGAATACAACGACAGCTGGGAAAATGCAGGCTGTGAAACCAAAGCCATGGTGAGCTACAGCAGAAAGACTGCAGCAGTCTGTCTCATACTTTCTCTTAAACGACTGATAGGTACCAAGCAGCTCAAAAACACTCTTAGTAGAGTCTCTCTTTACAATCACCTCATCATAAGGCAATGCTGGAGTTTCTTTTTCAGTATTTAGGTATCATCTCACATTAAAATTTCCCAACGTGCCTATTATGCTTTTCAGATGTAGAATATGAAAGATCTCGTTTAGGAGGTGGCAGCCAAGCTTACAACAGAGTATCAAAAGCCTTGTAGATCTCAGTGTTTTTAATTCAGACCCTGGATTCTTGAGAATGGTTGGAGAAGCTTACCTTTCTCCAGACCTTGCAGCATGACAGGAGCAGAGACAGACTCCTTAAGGACGTAAAAACTGCAGTGTGCTGGAGAACCAAGTATGTGTTGGGAGAGACATTTGTATTGCCACAGAGGGGTGGCAGAGTAAAGACATGCTGAATAACTGGGCAGAGCCTTCCCATGGTTACTCCTGCATCCACACCATACCTGGAAACAAAACACCTTCCTAAAATACCTGCTTATCCTCTCTCCCACCAAAACCAGCCAGAGGCAGATGGTGGTTGTTGCAGTGCTGCAGTAAGGCCTGCCTTTCACAGCTCTGTCTTCGCAGTGAGGCAGGCAGAGCATGACGAAGAAATTCAAGTGCTCTCGTTTCTTTCAGAAACAAGTTAGCAGGACAATCATGTTTTCCACTTTGGTGGTTATTTGAGGATATTTTTAGTTACCATACTGATCTACTAAACATGTTCAGTGGCACAAGAGAAATCACATTTTCTTCAGAGACCAATTCTACTCATTTAAGTGAACAACTGCTGTTAAGTATTATACAAATGGGATCTTGCTGGAAAATTTTCGTACAACTTTCCCTGTTGCAATTTCATCCTCCTGAACTGGTTTGGTTGTGCAGCTAATGGTTCCTTAATATGTAGGCAAGATGGCCCAACAAGGCCTGCCTTTGCCCTAGGCCCCTCATTTTCAGATGGCACAGTGATTTAACTTGTAAAGCATCTCATAAGAGAAGAGTTGCAGACTACCTGACTCATTTCCCTGCACGATAGAAAAGCTAGGTGATAAAGAAAGCATTACACATAGTCATTGTGCTATTTAACGAGATTCAGTTCATCTGGAATTGGAGGCCACAAAGCCCAAATTATTTTTCCTGTTCAGTGACTGGGCAGAATTTGGCACCATCTCTCTCACCACTGTTGTTCTTGTAACAGGCGTCCCAAAAGAATCTGCCAAGATTAGCCTTGATGTAATTCCAGCAACTTTACCAGAGGAGTGTTTAGCTCTGTCCTTAATCACTCCCATCCATTTTTTACCTTTACAGAACCCTCCTATGAACAGTGATTTGCCTTTGATGCCTGGGAAGTCATACTAAGACTTCTCATGGTTGGACAGGCAATTCCAGGGTCAGAGTGGTGGAAAGGCAGGCAGTGCTGGTTCTGTATGCCAGCTGTGGCTGCTGCCTTAGGTCTCAGGTCACCAGCCCCTACAGTAAGCATGACTGAACAAGTTATCCTCCTCATTCACTGCTCCACAGATACTTCCAACACCATGGGCCACAGTTACCAAGCAATAGCTCCATTGCTCATTTTACATCATCAGACCTCAAGCACATCATCTTCCAGGTAAGCATTTTTCCAAATGTAAAGCTCTTGAAATCACATACACAAAAAGACAAAGGCCAAAGAGGACGTAAAGGAAAATTGTGTAACAATTAAATACAGTTGGTACAAAACTCAGTAAAAGACTACCCACTGAATGGCTCATAGGGCAGTTCGTGATTGTGGTACTTTCTAGTCATAATCATTCTCTACAAGAGCTACAGAAATCTGTCAAGATTCATTTTAGAAATACCTTGTGTTTTCTAGCCTATACATGTCAATACAAATCTTTGATCCTACGAAGGTCACAGAAGTCTGCAAATACAGCAGCTGAAGTAATTTTCTTCTCAAAGCAGGTTCTCTTTCTTGTAGCATACAAATGTTCTACTTTTACTACCTTTAGGATATTGATACTACCTGTAAGGATGTACCACAAACATTTCAGCTGACAGCTACATGCTACTACTTGATGCTTACAGCCCAGGGTATTAGCAGAAATAAGACTCGTCTTCTCGTGCAGTGTGGCGTGTACACTTCTACAGGGGAGGCAAATTCTAGCAACCTCTTCTCAATGAAGCTTGACACTTCATTGTCTCCCCAATTAAGAATCTTACAAAGCTTTTCATCTCATATTCAGTGTAACATGCTCCAATACCCCTAAATCCCTACTACCTGTTGCACTGTCACCAGGTAAGGGTTAGATAAAACACTCCGTGGTTTGTGCCCCTTGCTTCCCCACTTACCCTTGCAAAAAGTGCACTTTCAAGGGGACAAGCACATGAAAGGAAGGAAAATGTTTGTCTATGAACACTTTTATCTCTAGCCAGAACTGCAAGAAAAAACCTGAGGGTATCATACTTCCCAATTCTATAAAGATATCAGCTATATTGTTGTTTTTCCAAATCATACCCTGCATTAAAAGCAGATTAATTACCATGACTTTTGTTTTTAGTGCAGAACTGGAAGGTTGGATGATTTTTTCTGTAAAAAATCCATATTTTAATCAAATTGAAGGCATCTCAGTGAAAAGGTTTTTTTAGTACAAAACCCCTCTATGGAACTACAAATATACATCGACACCCCTCAGAAAGCAAAATTTCCCCTCCATGTAAGCGCCCCAGCTTCAATGCACTTATGTTACTTACACCTACTTACATGAAAAACTCAATTGCTACTAGACAAGCCTGAAAAAAACCTGAGGCTCAAACTAATCTTACAGAACACTAAAGCATTATTGAAAAGTAACTTTCACAGAGACTTTTGAAAGCTTGCAGTAAGAAACTTTGTATGGTTAAACAAAGAAAATGATGGAATACAGCTCATCTATAGAAAAGCATTCACTAATGCAAAGCACTCACAGCATCTTCTACTCTTAAGAATTACTAGGAAGCAAATTTTACTTTTTGATAGTAAAAAAAAAAAGTCCTCCAGAATTTTATCTATTCTGCAAGAGCTGTCAACTGGTCATCCAAAGCACTGATTACACCTATTAGTAGGTGCATTGTCTTGAAAGTACTCCATCTGTTCTACTTGACATCCATAGCGAAATACAGTCCCAGCCTTCTCTTGCTCCAGCCTCAATCCAGCCTGCGATTTCTCTCAAACATTCAATCAATTCCATGTCACGCACCTGTAATCCAGGTTTAGCTCCACTGCCATAGCATTAAAACCAGAAGATTTTGAGAATATGACATGAAGTACTTGGAGGGAAGGGGTCTTGGATTTCAGTTGCGCCTTGAAGTCTGAGTCTCCCATATGTGCCTTTGTTTATCTCTGTGCTGAAAAGTCCAATCCTTATCTCTAATGGGAAACCACAACAATGTGGAAATGAAGTAAGCGCTGAAACACTGAAAAGCTAAATGAAAGTAGTGTAATTTGGGTAAGGAAAATCCCTCTGGCTTCTGTTCCGGCAGAATCAATAAAGGAAATCTGAAAACAAACTTCAGGGCAAAAGTCAGTTTCTTGGGCTGCAAGACAGTATCATAACACAGAAATAATATCACAACTGTCAGGATTTCACTCAACTCACCAAAACAATGAAGATGCAGTGGTAGTCTACGATATGGAAGAGTGATGCTCAGTTCTCTTCACTGCTGAACAGCAATCCTGGATTTAAAGAGTTCTCATACAAAGGAGTGTTGAAAAGTACTCTGACACTTGGGAGACAATGATAACAGTGGTGTTCAGCTTTAAGTCTCAAATATTTGGCTCTGAAGGAAAGATAAGGAATGTGAGATGTATTTTGACTAGACTTTCTTACGCTTCAGAATTAATTGCAATATGTAGTTTTACAAATTACAGACATCTTTGATAGGTTTTCACCAAAAGAGCTCTCAGGCTTTTTTTTTTCCTGGAATCCCCTATCTAGGTTCTTCCTAATTCCACAAAACAAGGGCAATACCTATCCAGACATGTTTGCTAGAGAGATTGGCCTCTGTTGGTCCTTGAGGTCTTTTAACGTGGTGCGAACTGCAGTGCACAGCACCCCTATAGACGCAGAAGAGACTTCACTCAGTCATGAAAACAAGCCAATAAACTTCCATTAGTTCTGAAAGAAAAAGCCACTCTGTTCAAACACAGATGGCAACCATCAGGACTGTATTTAATTCTAAAGTCTGGCCCTCAAAACAGGCTTCACTTTTGCAATCTACATAATCCACAATATTCTTAAAATTGAATTATTTGTAAGAGGTAACCCACCCACTCCCTTAAAAAGAAAACAAAATATGCAAACCCTATTACAGAATGGAGCATCCCTCTTGTTCCTTACTGTCTGTAGCAGAAAATTTATCTAGGACAAAGGAACAAGGCACATATTTAATGAGGATTCAATATGTGGAAGGGACAGAAGTCACAGAAGCTACAGAAAGTTAGTACTATTAGTTAAGGACAACTCAGCTACTAGCAAGGCTTGGTAAAGACTCATATTTTACATGACAAGTTGTACAAAGATTCAGACCTTTTCCTTCTTAATCTTCCAGTGACACAAACCTCACTGTCAGAATTCATGGTTATGCTGGCGTCTCTGATAGTTGCCTGCTGCACGCTAATTCTCTTTTCAGTTGAAGATACTAAAAAAGAGAAGGGAAGGTGTTCAGATCAAGTAATCAAACATGACATCATGTAACATTCCCAAGATGATAAAAATGCTGGTAAAGCAGAAAAGTCATCTTTAATTTTCAACCAGGACATAACCCATTCTTCACTGAGAGCTGGAAAACTCACACAACTGCTACAGAACAAGGGCTTCAAAAAAGCAGAAAAGTTGGCTGTCAGCTGGTGAGCAAGAACTCCATGTTGGGTGGAGTGAGCTGCACGGCTCAAAATACTTCAGAAAAAGCCAATCCAAGAACAGCAAGAACTGTCCTTGATATATTCACCGCACATCTCAACTCTCGTGTTCACGCAAACAGTCCACTGACAGGGAACATACCCACACACACTCTACCATCCTACCAGGGCAATAAGTCAGGCCTTACCATTCGTTATATAAACCATGTATCTTCAACCACAGGCAGCATTTGGTCTCTCCTCTGATGCACCAGGTCTTCTTCCACCAAAACCTGCAAACACTGCTATTCCTCAGTGCATTTCTGAGGAACAAAACATTTCTTTCCTGGGCTTGGCGGTCATATTGCTTGCCACCATAACGCACCAAAGCTGCAAGCAGGACATTTAAGGTCTGTGAAGTTTCTGTACACAGTTCAAATCCAGTAACAGACACCATAAAGGAGGCAGAATCGACTTTCAAAAAACTAATTTTAATCAAAACAAAAAAATCGTTGATCATTAACAAGTTTATAAAACAGTGATTTAGTTACATAAATAAATTGATATCAGTGTATCAAATCTTAATTACTTTCAACTTCATGAGCATGTTTACATGGGTGATGAAGTACAACCTTTTTATCTATTATAATAAATAAAATGGAGAGCATGAAATAGTTTTTCTAAACAAAAATACCTACAAACATACCTCTAGCATGTTCTCTAATGAAAAGAACGAGAGACACTGGACAACTTTTGCACCAAAACATAAAAACTGCTTTAAAAAGCACAAGGATACAGAACCATCAGCTAAAGTAAAGACACTATACTGTAACCAAAGTTGGTATTTAATAATATAATGAACAGTTTGGTAGTTAGATCTCCAGTTTGGTTATTTTAAAGCATTAAGACAAGGCAAGATAGAAGGCTGCTTTTGTTTGAGTAATTCTAGAGAAAATAAAATATATTAAAAAAACAAACTGAAAAGTAGAACAGTCATACCTACACAACTTTCTGTCCTGCACAAAGTCAAAATACCTATGCAGAATATATATAT
>NW_010413377.1:2538-9413 GCF_000710305.1 Buceros rhinoceros silvestris | reverse complement strand
CTTCCCTGAGACAGGCACAACAGGCAGATGAGATACTTAATATGGAGGCTTCTTTATGCTCTCTCTACCTGACCAGAGGTACAGGGGGTAATGGCAACAAATTCCTGCCTGGTGCAGCAGGCGTGTTCCCTCAGCAACAACTGCAAATTCCCAAATGCTCTTGCATGGCAGATACGAGGCCCTGCAAGTGGAACTGATCTACAACAAGGATGGCGGTTCTAGCTGGGAAGCATTGCCGATGTTAGGTTGAATTGTGCCCTGTATCAAAACTGCTTCCATAAAGAAAAAAAGATGTATCGTAGTCATAGATGACTCCTTTCTGAAGGGAACAGAAGGCCCAATATGCAGGGACAATCCACTTCTTAGGGAAGTCTGCTGTCTCCCTGAGGCCTGGGTTAAAGTTGTGGTGAGAAAGCTTCCTACCCTGGTACGGCTCTCAAATTACTATTCATTAGTGATTCTTCAGGTATGCAGCGATGAATCACAGAATCATCGGGTTGGAAGAGACCCTCAAGATCATCAAGTGCAACCATTCACCCTGCACTGCCAGGGTCCCTAAACCATGTCCCTCAGCGCTGCATCTACACATCTCTTAAATACTTCCAAGGATAGTGACTCCACCGCCTCCCTGGGCAGCCTGCTTCACACCCCTCTCTGTAAAGAAATTTTTCCTGATATCTAACCTAGATCTTCGCTGGAACAACTTATTTCCTCTCATCCTGTCACTTGTCACATGGGAGAAGAGACAACCTCCCACCTCTCTACAACCTCCTTCCAGGTAGTTGTAGAGAGTGATATGGTCTCACCTCAGCCCATGCTGACTGGGCCTGATCACCTGGTAGTCTTGTACATGCCGAGTGATGGCACTCCAGATGATCTGCTCCATGACTTTCTCCGGCACCAAGGTTGGACTGACAGGCCTGTAGTTCCCTGGGTCCTCCTTCAAGCCCTTCTTATAGATGGGTGTCACGTTGGCTAACTTTCAGTTCATTGGTACTTCCCCTGTTAGCCAGGACTGCTGGTAAATCATGGAAAGTAACTTGGTGAGCACTTCCGCCAGCTCCCTCAGAACCCTTGGGTTCATACCATCTGGTCCCATAGACAGTTTAATTGCACATTTAATTGGTGCAGCAGTTAATTTACTGTTCCCTCTTGGATTATGGGGCCTCGATTCCTCTCCCTGCCTCTGCCTTCTGGTTCAAGAGACTGAGAACTCAGTGAGCTGGTCTTACCATTAAAGACTGAGGCAAAGAAGGCATTCAGTACTTTTCCTCATCCTTGGTCACTGTGTTTCCCCCTGCATCCAGCAAAAAGAAGTCGCAAAAAGAAATCTGAAGGCGGTCAAGAGAGACTTCATAGCATCGGGATGACTGGTTAAGGCATCAGGAGCGCAAGTAGTGTCCTCATCTATCCCTCCATTTGCAGGCAATAATGAGGGAAAAAATAGGAACACTCACCAGAACAACACAAGGCTCCAAGACTGGTGCCACTGGCAGGACTTCAGTTTTTTCGATCATGAGTTGGTTTATAAAACACCAGATCTGCTGGTGACATATGGGGTACACCTGTCTCAAAGGGATGAAAGGATTTTTGCACAGGAGTTTGCAGGACTCATGGAAAGAGCTTTAAATTAGATCTGAAGGGGGAAATGGATGAAACCAGGCTTGCTGGAGATAAGTCTGGCAGCAGCACATCAATGTTTGTGTTGTGACATGCTAGTGACATCCTTAGTTCTGACATTCCAGTGGAGGTAGGAGATGAAGTGCCATGTTATAGCAAAGACACAAGGGATATTGATGGGTGAGAAATCACAGTAGCGCACGGGAATGGTCAAGTAAGAATTAGGTCTTCTTCCTTCAGAAAGGTGATGGCATCAATAGCCCAACTGAAGGGCATCTACATCAATGTCTGCAGCATGGGCAACAAACAGGAGGGCTGGAAGCCACTGTAAAGCAGGAAAATTATGAAAACAGTTGCCATCATGGTAACATGGTGGGATGATTCACACAACTGGAGTGCTCTGTTGGACAGCTACAAACACTTCAGAAGGGACAGATCAGGACGGAGAGGCGAAACAGTGGCCCTGTGTGTTAGGGAGTGTTCTGATTGTCTTGAGCATAATAATGATGACAATAGAGTTGAGTGTTTATGCGTAAGAATCAGGAGGAGGGCCAACAAGACCAATATCATGGTGGGAATCTGTTATAGACCACCCAACCAGGATAACGAGACAGATGATATCTTTTATAAGCATCTGGGAGAAATTGCACAATGACTACCACTTCTTCTTGGGGGGGACTTCAGCTTACCAGATGTCTGCTGGAAATACAATACAGCAGAGAGGAAACAGTCCAGGAGGTTCCTAGATTGTGTGGAAGATAAATTCCAGTCTCTGTTCCTGATAGGCCACTGCAAGAGAATATTGCTTCTGAAGAGACGTGATGATGGGCTGCAGAGTGGAGACAACCGGGGCTTGCAGGATGCTCATTCTCCTTAACTGCACCTTTGGCTCCTGGAGACACTGATCTTTATTGTCTCAGATTAAATCTTCTGAGCCATTAATTTCCTCCCTTAGTTCTTTGTCCTCCAGATTTGCTCTTCCAGGGGACCGCTCCTTGGTTAACAGAGCCTGGCTTGAAGAACCCACTGGCATTCTTGGTAAGAGCAGAAGCCCTGGTGTTGCTAGTTGCAACAAGCCCAAGAAAGATGGAGCCCATGCCAGCAGTCCCCTCCCCTCCCACCAAAATCCCGCCAGACACTAACTTAACACAGGGTGAGGCAGGGAAGGTCAATGAAAGTATCAAAGAGACTAGAAGTTTTGCTTCTTGTTCAACGTTTGAGAGGTGCATGTATTTACATTCTTAGGCCCAATATCACAATGACAGCGATTTAGGTGCTTTTTTCAGAATGTGTATTCTCCCATCAATGAATGACTTGGACATCACTGTGCTTATGCAGTTGGCTTTGAAAAGCTTAGAGTTCTTAGAAAATGACAGCAAGTTTCATGAAATAATATTTTAGAACTCCATGTTATATGTTTATGTTCTAATCCAGCTTGTAGTCTGATGGGAGGCTGTGATGTGTCATGTCAACTGAATTCCAGGATCTGCTTGGTTAATTTTAAGTACATGTGGGTTAGGGATGGTCAGTAAATGGCAAAGGCCATGAACACCTCTTCTACATATTTCAGTGCACTCATCTCTGCTTGACTTCTGAATCAGATCTATAGTTTCCTGACATCTGATTAAGCTTCTGGTTAGATTGCTAGCTATGGCATTGTCCTGCAAGAGCTGGATATTTGGCTATAGACATTTCCAGTGCGGACAAATGTAGATGCTGATATTTGGCTTGGAGATGTGACCACATTTAACAGCTAGTAAAGTCAACATGCGGTCATGAGATAAATCTCCTTTGTGATGCAAAACCAAGGGTTGCCAAATGCCCCTCTTTTGTTTATGTGATCTGGCTTACAGGAAGATGCAGGTCCTTTAGCCTCAATCAGGTGACATTTCAGACATTTATTAAAAATGCCTGTATCCAGGGTCCCTGCTCACCAGTGTTACTTTTTTTTTGCTTGTGTAAAGCAGGAAGCCTATAGCTTATCTCTGTAAATCCATTTGTTTAAAAAATAATGCTAGCAGAGATGAAGCAGTAGGGGTGTATTAACTCCTTTCAACCTAGCTCAGGGTTTTGAAAAGGAATAGCCTTGCTCCAGAGTGGTAAATATTAACAATATGAAAAAAATGCATTTTACATTTGGAAGCACATACTTGCTACATACATGTTCCTTTAACGTATAGTAAACATACTTGAGGTCACTGCGCATAATTGCAGAAAGACTCTGCCAAACTTGACAGTACAAACCACATGGATTTTAGAGCAGGAGTATAGTGTGCTGCATTTCATTTACAAATGTACAGAGTCAGCGATTAGTGTTTTATATGCCTGGTGTTTAGCCTTCACCTGTAGCAGCCTGCTACTTCAAGATCTATGAGCTCCATTTTGGACCCGAATGCTGGAAAATGATATTTGTTCCTAGTGTTTGTCACAGTTTGTAAGCCTGCTTGAGCGATTCCTCTGGGACCACAAGTTACATGATTTGTGCAATTAGCTAAAGCACCTTGTATGTGGTAATGAGATGCGAAACCAGCTAGTAGAAGCAGAAATCAAAGATTTACATCACCAATGTTATAAATGTCTGCAAAACCTACTCTCTGTATCAGGGCACTGGCAGTACTGTGTGTACCGATCACAAAATGCATTCTCTATGTAATGTAAAACACATGATTATCTTTACCAAAATTATCTTTGGATAAAATAGTGTTTTCTTTCAGAGGAACCTTACAGAAACTGGGTACAAATACACGATTACATAGAAAGCAATATATTAATACTTTATCAAACGGCTGTTAGGAAGACTGTTTTGCTCAGTTACACTGACGAAGAGAACCAGTACCTAAAAACAAAGCACTTAAAGAAAAGTTTAAATGTCACTGGTTTGCCAACTTCTGTAGCGCTAAATTTTGGTAATGGAATATTCATTCTAATAATGGGCATATGTGGTGCCAAGGGCGCCATGGATAGGTGGTGATTCCAGCTTCCTCCAGCTCTTTCTTAATTTCTCATACTATGTCAACTATCTTAGAAGGTTGGGGAAGAAAAATTTTTTGTGAATGGAATGCCTGCTGCTGATAGCAAGCTTCCTAAGGCATAGTGCCCAGAGAGTGCTGTACAATTTGGTGCCTACCTCACCAGGTGACATGGCCCTTCTTCTATACATAATTGGCACCGAGGCACAGCTCCTCCTAGTTCCCCAACTGCCAGTCCTAGGCTGGACAACATGGGAGCATCCGGTTCCTCCATATTGAACCCAGGACAACTACAGTCAATACCAGGACAGGATACTGAAACTATAGTAAATTATTATTTTCTTCCATTAAAAAATTCATTGAATCTTGTCCCCATTCACAAGAACATATGGTGACTGTTTATCTTGGCCTGGCTTTTCAAGTCCATATTAATGGTATTTTATGTAGTTGGTTTAGATGATTGGCAGAGGCTTTTAGTTTATGTGATATAATCTCTGCAGTTAATAATAGTAATCGAAGTTCTCTTATCCCCAGCTTTGACTATGAGGTTCATTTGCAGGGGAAAACATGTGTTTTTCGAGTTAGTTGTAATAGCTATTAACAAGCAGGTGGGCATAGAGTATGCCCTCACTCCATTAACAGCTTTCTCCTGGCACTGTGTGCTGTGCCCATGTTTTATTCCATCTGGAAAAGAAAATTACAGGGACTGAGAGTGATGATGAAAATGATTAGTGACTGGAAATACTTCTGCATAAGGAAATTGAAAAGTTTGGCTCTTTTTCTTTCAAAGAAAGTAAATGAGAGAATATAGAAAGTAGTAAACAAAAAGTTAGATTCCTATTTCTCATGGAAAACTGCCTTTCTCTTACTAGAGTATCCCAACACACTGTTTAGTCAGACTATGCAGGCGATTACAACCAACATTTCTATGAATGAGTATTGAATTGTATAGATTTACAAGATAATTTCCATGGAAACTGCTTAGTTTTGTCTCTGTTGACTTTCATACTGTTTCACTGTAAGACATGCGTATAGCTAACCAGTATAATAAAAATGGTTTGCATGCACTGCTTTATACTTGTGTACTCCTGCACTGTATCAGAACTGCCATCAGCTGAAGCTTCCATAAAAACTTGAAACTCCGAGATAATCGGGCAGAGAAAATCTCTGTCTATGTATTTTGCAACCTTCACTTGATTAACTTGTACAAGGGAAAGACTGTTAAAGAGCTATAAGATTCTGCTGATTACATGGGAAAACGACAGTCTTTTCTTTGCTTTCCATGTTGTTCCCTACTGTTCTTTCCTTCCATTGATCAAACCAAGACAGCCCTTGGAGTGCACTGACCATTCTCCCCTGCCTGGTTAGTGTTTTCTCCCGATGGATGCTACAGTGCCTTGGCCACTTGTGGTTGATGAAAAGGAGATAGTCATGGCCATACCTGGGAGCTGTGTGACGTTGCTGCAGATTAGGTGGCTCTGGGTTGAAAATCTCCATCTAAGAATAAATTTAATTTTGTATTTTGCAACAGCACAAAACAGGTGGGGGGCAAGGGAGCTCATAACATTTATAATTTCAGATAGAATATGTTTGAGTATAATAGTTACAATCTATCAATGAAATAGAGATTTTTCCAAGTCTTTTTCTATTTTGAATTTTCTGCTGAAATTTTCCGTAGGAATTACTTTGAGTGTGTTGTTATTAAATATGTTAAATACTTATTAAATAGAATGTGATCAGAACTTCCTCTGACACATTTCTGCTGTTTTCACAAATGCAACTTTTGTGTCCCCAGAGAGCTGAAAGTTCTTGCTAGATTACTGTCTTTGCTTATGATCTGGTAACTAAACTTAGTCTAAAATTTGCCTGGTGCCTGGATGGGCCAACACTATGATATCTGCATAGCTTCTGGAAGGGGCCCACCTAGGGGAATGTCAAGGAAGCACAAGAGGCTGGGCACAGGCTGCCAGGAGATCAAGGAGACCTGGTCAACATTCATCTGTCCCTGTTGGTTCCCTCCAGAATTAACTAGTATGTGAGCTAGTGCCTGGGCAGTTTGGATGACTGGAATTCATCCCCCAAACTAACAACATGATAAAGACATATAGCCTTTAGGAACCATTTTTCACTATTTTGAGCCTGCAAGTGAAACATTTCTTTTTCATATTGGACAAAAAACGAGAAGGCTACTGTCTATTTTAAGACAAAAAACCCCCCAAACATTCAATAACTATTTTGAAAACAAAACCATAGAACTTAATGTGAATTTGTACTTCTGTTTCTCTC
>NW_010413377.1:291-2439 GCF_000710305.1 Buceros rhinoceros silvestris | reverse complement strand
TCCGATGAGATGTTAAAGACCATTTCTTCCCCTTGTGGCATCCTTTCTTGGAATCTACTCCTTTTGACTCATATCCCTCTTCTGCTCTTAATTTTTTACTGCCTCCTTCTCTCTTCTTTCTATGAATCATCTTCTTTTGCTCAATATGGGTCAGTCTTTTTTGTCTGTGAGAAACTGATTTTATAGTTGTATTACAGGTATGAAGTCTACAATTCTTGAGTCCTTCCTTTCCTTTTTTAACATGATATTTGCCTGATACACTAGGCACGGCTGTGCTCATCTTTAGCCTCAGACTTGAAACATGCATAGGGAAAGTAAAAACTTTTAAAAGAAACAAACTTCAAATGACAAATCCAAACAAATTTGCATTAGCAGCAAACAACCTGTGCCCCAGAATAAGAAAACAACGAACTAAGAAAGGAAATACTAATAACACACGAGCTAAACTAACAGAACAAGAAAGGAAAAAATACCTGGAAATAATGATAAGTTTTTGAATAGCTTTGATCCCTCTGTCTCCATCTGCAGCTTGCAAAATAAACAGACTTCATGTTTAAAAACATGATGTATCAAAGGCAAAACTCTCACCTAGCTGTATTGACTTGCTTTGTCAATGGTCCAAAATGCCAAAAGGTTCTCTCCTCCAAATATATCACAATATCTGTGGTCTTCATACTGCTTTTTAAAATGTCTTTTAAATTTTCTGATGTTTAGATGTTTTTTTTACAAAAGTTATACAATATATACAGTAAGGTAGCTACTTGAGACTTTTTTAATGTTTGTTTTGGAATTTACTGGACTGTATTTAAAAACGCTAACTAAAAAAGTTAAAAACCTGTTCTTAATCATAGACATTCCAAGAAAATGCATCAATGGTTTTGAAAACTTCTACATTATTGAATACTGCATTATTAACAATAAATTCGTGCCTTACAACATAAATATATATGTGGAAAAAGTCCATCAAATCACTTTTTGAAAATAAACTGCAACCAAAAAGCCCGACATTAGGAATCTCTAATTTAGTATGATAACAGAACTGATATTTATGAATACATAGCATATATTTAAACAGAATAACGAGGGAGGTCGATATTTATTTTAAGCATCAGTCTGAAACTAAGAATGAATGAATGAATCTCTGTTCTATTGCCTCATTGCCTTATTAAACAGGGTAACATCTCTTGATATCCTGAGTCCTGATCCCCTGGTGAAAACATAGAATAAATGACCACAGTTATAAGATTTGGGTTGAAAGTTGTTGGACACGGAGCTCTAGTTCTGATTGTCATGGCTACTGCAGGTAACCCAGTCCTAAGCAGCTGAGATCTCTCCAGAACCTGCAGAGCAGCAGGATAGGCAAACCTAAGCTTCTGTTTGGAAGAAAAAATTTAAGTTAATGCTAAAAGAGGAATAAAATTTACTAATAACACGATTAACATGATTGAGGGACATGATTTAGAGGTAACTTGGCAGTGTTATGTTAACTGTTTGACTTGGTGATTTTAAAGGTCTCTTCCAACCAAAACAATTCTATGATTCTCTGATGCTTTTTAAAAAATTCATTTACTGTCAACAATTTGGTCGAGGTAAACCAAGGTCCGGTGACGATAATACCCTTCTGCTATTCCAGCAGAAATAGGGGACGGGAGAAAAGAATTTGTGAGGCCTCTAAATGCTTTCTTGGAAAACTGAAACAAACTTTAACAACTCTACAAGCAGAAATATATCAAATGCAAAAGAAAACCAGTGGGGTGTTGATGGTTTTGGGAAAGCAAGGGTTAACCTGCAGTAGGTAGCAAAAGCGAAACCTGACCTGGCAGTGATCTGAGATGGCGGCGGTCATGTGGTTCTGCCATGTGACCAGAACACAGGAACCCGGGAATTACAATATTCCCAGGGATCGCCTGTAAGAGTAGAATTTGCACAATCCTACCAGTCTCTATTGTGGAAAGCAGAGGCAAAGCAGAATGCAGATTCGGGCAGTGAGAAAAACAGCTCTTGGGCGCATGGGGTGAAAGTGGTCCGACCCCCCTGCACGGCCGGCGGCTACGTACCGAAAAGCGGCGAGCAAGTGGTGATGAGGGGGGCTCTGATCCCCCCGGCAGCTTTTCCTCACGGCGCAGCTGCGGCGGCGAGAGGAGCCAG
>NW_010413377.1:0-257 GCF_000710305.1 Buceros rhinoceros silvestris | reverse complement strand
CGGGGGCGGGGAGGGGAGCCAGTCAGTCCTCAGATGGCGGCAGCCACGGTCAGCTGAGAGACGGAAAGCTCCAGCAAGTGGCGGCTCTGGGCATGCAGCGGTTTCTGTGGCGATGGGGCTCGTGGCAGCGGTGGGAGATGAAAGGCTCCAGTGAGCGGCTCCAGGCACACAGTCCGAGGTGGCTTGGCTGTTCCCGGCGCGGCACGGCGGCTCTGGCGCAGCGCGAGGGGCAGGCAGTGAGCAGGCAACGGCTCCGA
>NW_010413376.1:0-405 GCF_000710305.1 Buceros rhinoceros silvestris | reverse complement strand
AAACACTTCCAGGGACAGGGACTTCCCCCCCTCCCTGGGCAGCCTGTTCCAATGCTTCACAACCCTCTCTGTAAAGAAGTTTTTCCTGCTATCTAACCTAGATCTCCCTTGGCACAACCCAAGGCCATTCCCTCTCGTCCTGTCATTCATAACAAGGGAGAAGAGACCAATCCCCACCTTCCCACAACCTCCTTTCAGGTAGTTGTAGAGAGCGATAGTCTCACCTCAGCCTCCTTTTCTCCAGACTAAACAATCCCAGTTCTCTCAGCCGCTCCTCATAGGATAAGTTCTCTAAACCCTTCACTAGTTTCATTGCCCTTCTCTGGACACGCACCTCAATGTCCTTCTCGCAGTGAGGGGCCTAAAACTGAACACGGTAGTTGACGTGTGGCCTCACCAGTGCCA
>NW_010413375.1:11656-53959 GCF_000710305.1 Buceros rhinoceros silvestris | reverse complement strand
ATATATTCTTTTAATATATATAAATTAATTTCTGCAATGAGTGAGCAAATAGTCTTTCCATGTACACATGCATACAGACAACAAAGTTTTCTGGGTGTGTTTTGGTGTATTATTGGTAACAGATATAATGAAGCCGCATCAAGGTTCCTTTTGAGTAGCTGGCAGAATCTTGCAGTGAATTACATAAATTTTTGCAGAGTTTTGAGGCTTTACGTGCAGCTCTAACTGGGACAGGGGATGTTCCTTCAAGGAGGGACAGATTACTTAGTAAGTCCTCTAAGGTTAATTTTAATTTGGCAAAAGGGCAACAAAATCAGAATCTGGAAAAGAGGCATGTGATACATGCTTCTCATCCAACGATGAATTTGGGACATAGTCTGATATTTGCAATATATTTATTATAACTAATTTTTAAATGTCCTGGGTTAATTGAATATAGGTAGTATAGTCTTTCCCCGTCTTACACACGTAAATGTTCATGGGGGAATAGTAGTCATGCACAGATAGAGGTTGCTTTCAAATTCTTCCACTGAGACTGGTCCACAGTTTTATAATTCTGCCCTGTCAGATCTTCAGAACAAATGTGAGTTTACTTCATAAGGTACATAGTGAATACTTAATAATGTTAAATTCAAATGCATTTAGAGTCAGTCAGGCATGCAGAAAACAAGGTCTTCTGTGTTTGGAATCCACTGTGTATAGGAGGAAGAAAAGACAATTTAAAGCTTTTCTCTAAGCGAAAAGCATTCTGTGAATTTGGGAGTGGAAGAAGGGCTATGTGAGGACACAATGTCCTGGCACCAGTTCCAGGAGTAAGGTCTAGTGAGTCTATGGCAAGGTCTAGGGTGCTGCTTGTGTTGGGGAAGAGATATGGCAGCTGTTATTGACGTCTGGAATGTGGTTGTGACAGGCTGCTGCTCCCTGCAGTGGATGAGAGAAGCCCCAGGGTATTGCTGCTAGAGGCGACCTGATGCGATGTCTGTATGAAAGAGTCATGTCACTGCAGGAGACAGTCCAGTTTGCACAGAACGAAATACAACATATGGTTGTTACACTCCAATGACTTAACTAGATGGGCCAATGTATCAGACCATTCTTTTTAGACCATAGAGATGTTATCCTCTTTTTTTCTTTCTTCTTTTTTTTTTTGTATAATTAAATACTTGCATTAATTTTATTATCAAAACCTTTTTAGAGATCTTACTTTCTCTCGTACTGGTGTACAGCGCCAGTAATCGCACTTAATTCCAACAAGTTCCACTGGAGTTATTTTAGTGTATCAGAGATGAGATTTTAGTGCAGCTTGACTGAGATTTCTCAGCTGCATTCCAGATACCCGCTATTTACCTCCAGTAGCTCTTCAAAATGAATCATTCTGGTTTTCCATATTAAACTATTTGAGGTGAAAAAAGCAGTCCTCACAGCTGAAAGACTTGAAGTTCTTTAGAGGTAATTTAAACTTCTAATATTTAACCATGCCAAGGCGTTTAACTAAATGACGGTAGTTGGACCTTTACAACAGGAAATATTGTGAGTACTGTGAAATATTTTAGCACCTCACTTATATCAGTCACCTTCTCTTTGAGGATTAACACTGATCACAAAGTTATTTTATGTGGCCATATCTCGTGTAGATTAACACAGACATAATTTTGTGACTGACACCAAAGGTCTATGCACTTCATTTTTATTATCATCAGAAAGCTTTCTTGAGCTTTCTGGGAGTCTCCTCTGTAATTGTCCTATTTAACTGAAATTCATATATGTGTATATGTATATGAACTGGAATAGCATTTTCTGTTAATAAAGAAGGTGGATCAAGCAACATGGAAATGTTGACAAGTTACTGGCAAACTATCATCAATAGACCTGTGTAGAAATATGTGTAGACAAGCAGCTACAGTTCTTTTTTCAAGTATAACATTTTAAAGCACAAAGTATTTTAGCAAACTAAGTTTGCTGTTATTGCACAGTAGAATGGATCAACAAAGACTGTCCACTTCAACTAAGAATATATCTGAACAGAACAGTGTCCTAGATTACACAGCTCCTATATTCAACCCGTTTAAAAAGCTACCAGAGGTAAACCTCAAAAAAAATTATGTTGACGCAACAACAGCCGACCAAATGTGTATAAAACGTTTAACAGAAGTTATATCTTACATCACCTGCCTTCTGCTGGCCCACTTTTCCTTTGAAAAGATGATTACGCTTACCTGACCAAATTACAGGCAGTTGGAAGCAAGGTGCTGCGTTATAAATTGCATCTTTGAATTCCGTCATCTTTCTAATTTTTCGATGTGAATTAAGCAGCAGATTCTATGAAGGAACTCAGTGATGCTACTTTTGGGGATTTTAACCAGGGAACAATGTGTTTTAGAAGAGTAGCTGTACATCAGTTACACAAAATTATTAGCAAATTTAGAGGATGGTTCACTCTTTAAATCTTGTGTATGAACAACTTTTCCTGACCCTTTAGAAATTCTTGATGGTTTTCTTTTTTCTTTCCTGTGTTTTTTTCTTTCTTACCGCCTAGTGCTGAGTTTTTGGTTGGTCACACGGAATGGAAAAATGACAGGCACACAGTGTTTTTGGTATAAAATCACTTAAACAACCATCTTAAATACACCTTTACTCTGCAGCCAAACATCCGTTTCTTCCAGAAGATGAGTGCTTGTACAGTGCGTCTCAGAATTATCTTCTAGTCCTTGACTAGATCATAGCTGCCCCTCCAAATGACCCCCTCATGTGTTGTAACAGAAAACGGACCGAGGTTTTGCCATCCTTATTCATGCTGAGTGTTACCTACTGCACCATTAGTTCCACTGCTCTCACAGGGTAATGTAGTGGTCATCAGGGATCAAAATGGCAAAAGGTATGAATAATTTCTTAACACAGTCCTTAGGATTAAATGAGAGAACACTGTTCATTATTCATGATGTAATGACTAAAAAGGAGAAGTGTAGAACTTTTTGAAAATAAATATTAGGTTCTATTTTGTTAAATGGAGCTTGGAACAATATAAAAATAAAAAGTCCTGTTTGTTTTAAGTAATTTGTTTTCAGAGCAGAGGAATACACAGAGAGATGTAGGACATGCTCTGCCAGGTGTGCAGTGTTTTATGCTAATCTGATGCAAACTGGGCAGTTTTCCAAGCTAAGAAGAGCTTCAGGAAAATTTTTCCTCTCAGCCCCCCATGTTATCAGCTCCTGAGTAAGCTGTTGCAGTTAAATGGAGCCGTGTCCTCTTGTGTTTTAGGTAGTACTTTTAAGATACTTCAGGAGTGTTCCCATAGCCCATTTTCAAGCCCCACCCTTAGAAAGAATGGAATGAAGTGGTGTTCATTGAGCATCCTGGATTCATTGCTAATGAAAGCCAGGTTATGTAAAATAAATTATTTCTATAATACAAATATAGAAAAGATTGTTGGGCAGGTTATAAACAAAAGCGAAGGAAAAGAATTGAAAGTATTTACTTAGCATTTGACTTAAAATGGTAAAAATGAAGAAAGGTAGAAATGTTTCTTATTTTTATTTTCAGAAAGAGACACTTGAATCTTTTATAGAAAAGAAAAAGAAAAGCTTTATGATGTAAAAATTATTTTGGGGATTTTATGAATAAATTAATAAAATCCAAAATGAATAATAATAATAAATAAAAAACCCAAGAAAGAAATTCAACTTGACTTTGTCTTAGAGGGTCTTTTTTCCCCTGAAACACAGCCCTTGCTTTCTAAGCTCAGGAGATGGTTCCAGAATCTCAGTTCCTGTATCATGGTGACTATAATGCTCTTCTTTCCCCTTCTACATTCCCCATTCCATAAAGCTATTATTCTTTGAAACCCTTATGTTCTAGGAGGTGATATGAACAGGCTCTCTGCATATTGCCCTCCGTGTGACTGAAGAGGGAACGTGCCTGCTTTTCTCCATCATGAAAACTACAGAGCTTTTGCTCTAGTTTTCCTTCCTTTCCTATTTGTCTGCAGGTCATTGAACAAATAGAAGCTGAAACAACATCAAGCAGATCAAAAAATCAAAGTGGTGCTCAGAAAGAGTCAATTAACTGCAGAACAAAGATCTACTCAGTGAAGCTGAGAAACATGCAAAAATAAAGGCCTATTTTCATTAGACACATCCTTCAGAAATCATCATTAATTACACTTTAAATAGCCCTTTTCTGTTTTTAAATGGTAAAAGACAGCAAGGTGGAGTATGCCAGTGGAAGAAAGAAAGAAAAATTTGACATAAGAGACAGAGGATCAACTTGTACAGGTAAAGTAATACTCAAGTTTTAGCTTTCCCTTGAGCCCGTCAGTCCTTTACCATTTTGTTATTTTTCCACTGGCCCAACTTGGTATCAGCCATTACTTCATTAATGAGGGGTTCCCAGGCTCGTGAGATCTGATTTGCTTGAAAAATAAGGGCAACAAGAGTGGGGTGGTCACAGTGCCCCATATTATCCCTTCAGATGTGCAAGCCTTTTCTAATGGGTTCTCTGTGAATTATGTTAGAAGTTTTCTTAATACAGTAGGATGTCTTTCAGTACTCATGCTGTTGTAGAAGATCGGTGTGGCTGCTTTAGTCACTGCAGATGTTTGACTGCAATAAAGTGACTGTATTTCTCTCCTCTCAGAAGTGACGTGTTTCCCTCTATGTTAGCAAAATGAAAAATACATTTTCAGTGCGTAGCAGTTTCTCAGATTGCCTTAGTCTCAGTCATTTATTAATCACTTCATACTGAGCCAGGAAGACCAGTCCTGTTGTCCTGCCAAGTGTTGTAAATGTACCTCAGCAGTGAATGAACGTCAGTGAGAACGTGATCCTTTTCCTGTTGGTTGATGATTAAAACCATCACTGACTTCTTTGAAACTACCTGAGAATCCCTAAACTCTATGGGTGATATAGATAAGAAGTAAAGATAAAGAGCGGGAGATAAAGATGTGATGGTCAGTGCACTGACAGAAATCCCGGTTGCAAAAGCAGCTCTGGTTCCCTAGGTGGGTCAGTCAGTCAGTATGAGGACAAGTAGGTCAGTCAGACCAGTGCATGACCCTCACCGACCAAGAACTATGAAAACACTGGTGCTGGTCCTCCTTCTTGAAAGATATATAGGAAAACTATAAATGATAAAGGACAGATTGAAGTGTGTGGACAGTCAAAATTCTGGATCCAAAGAGCATTTGGCAACAAGTACGTGGATGATAACCTATATATTACAAAATATCAACAGGACCCTATTGTCTCTGAGTCCCCATTTTCATTTTAATCTTATTGATCTTGAAGAGCTTTCAGCCATTTCTCCTTTGCAACTTACTACTTTAAATGTCTGACAGATGTTTCTGTTTCTGGGGGATAGTGTTTCCAAGAAGGATGTAGGAAGGATGGAAGACTATTTGTTATGGACTTGCAGAGTGTGAGTACTATTTGCTTATGTTTGTCTGACTCACATTTATATTCAGTTTATTCTGTGTGCCATTACAGGATTGATGAGACCAGTAATGCTGATCTTTCCTTTTGAATAAGCTGCTCATTTAAGTGGTCACTGCTGGACTAAATGCACATAACATCAGCATTAAAATGTAATTTTTTGTTTGTTTAAAAGTCACTTTGAGATTTGTATTGTAACCAGATGCAATAATATTGTATACTGTTCTATTTAACTGAAATAACAAGAATTTATCTTGTCATCAAATTTTAATTGACAGTCTTAAGATAATAAGTAGGATAATAGTACAAAGAAATAGAGAAGGGAAAAGTTGATAAGAAATTAAGCAATTCAGATTGCTAGCAATGTTAAAGACAGATAGTAATTATCTTCCTTTGATAGTTATATGAAATCTGACTGATGTCTCTCTGAGCATAGTAAATGAAGCATGTTATTTTTCCTTTTTCCTTTGAAGTTATTTTGTATAGTGCTTGTAAATTCCTAGGAACTATTAGTTCACTGTGAATTAAAGGATGGTAGTTATATTGACTTATTTTCAGCCTTCTGCTTTCCCTCTGTCTGCAGAAAAGCCACCTGTCCTATCCAGATTATGGACTATTGACGTTAGTTTTCTCTGTTCTGTGGACAGATAGGGGTAGAAGCTGTGAGTTTTAAAACCTGACTGGTGGACAGATTCTGCTTATTCTCCTTATCTCCTTGCTTCCTCCCTCTGCTGCTACTGAAGGATACAACATTTGCTATCAATGCGTTTATCAACCAACCACTTCTGCTTCTGGTTCGGAAGGAATCATAAAAAGGTTTGAGTTGGAAAGGACCTTTAAAGATCATCTAATCCAATCCCCCTGACATGGGCAGGGACATCTTTCACCCAATCAGGTTTCTCAGAGCCCTGTGCAACCTGACCTGGAACGTTTCCAGAGACTGGGCACCTGCAACTTCTCTGGGTAACCTGTTCCAGTGTCTCACCACTCTCCTCATTATAAAAAATTCCTTATAACCAATCTAAATCTACCCTCTTAGGAATGCTAGACAGCAGCAGAACATACCGCCTTAAAGAGGCTAGAACAAGACAGTTGTTGGTTTCAGGCATAAGGAATTATATAATTTTTTCTGACCAATTCTGGCCTGGTCCCTATTATTGCTTCAAGCCAGAAGAGAAGATTCATTTGGATTTTAGGGCTGCTAGGCATATCTCCCTTATTACTGAATTTAATGACTTGCTATATCATTAAGCCAAGTTCCATAGAAATGGTCCTCCTAGTCTTCACTCACCTCTTTCTCTGCATTTAGTTCAGAATTCTTGTCACAGAGAATATTCTGAACTAAAAAAATCACTCCTGTTTGGTTGCTGAAGATTTACCTTTCCTGAAATACCAGTAAAAGTGTTACATCCATCATGAAGCATATTCAGAGATGGGGGTTAATTTTATTTTTCTCCTTACTGGGAAAAGAAATTGCTTTTGGTTTTTATTAGATCTGAAATGTGGTAGCTGAAACTATGTAGTTTTCATCATGTTGTGATGCCGTGTGTGTATATATTGAGGGTTTTTTGTAAAGGGCAAAATTCTTCCTGAATCGTAAGTCCAAGACAGTGACAATCATCTCACACAGCAAAATCTACTATAAGGAATCTTTCTGATGGGAACTCAGAAGAGACTGACCTTATATATTAATGTTGATCATGTCTATAGGCTGTATTGAGCTGACAGAGGAGAAATTTGCTTGTAGAAAGAAAGTTAGTTTGCTAGTTGTCACTGTTTTCCCCTGGAACATGAGCAGTTCATAATAAGGACCTTTTTTTTTTTTACAGACCGTATTTCATTCTTAGAAAAGTCAATATTATTGTAAGCAAAATTAAGTGAAAGATGCATCATTTTGCTTGAAAGTGCCTAGAGAGGGAGCTTTCTGCTAGGTTCTCAAAGGATTTAGACACTATATGACCATATAGCAGACAAGTCACTATACTATGTGTCTCATTCTAAGTGACCCTGTCTAGTGAATCAAGGTCTAACCCAAATCTTAGTGAAGACAGACTTTTGGATATAACAATTTACCTGAATACTTCGCTTGGGAGCATGTATCTGATTTATACAGTTGTTGAGCCCTGAGTTGCTGAGTCAGTTTTGAGCCCCCCACTTCACGAAGCACATTGAGGTACTCAAGAGTGGTCAGAAAATAGCAAGAAAGCTGGTGAAGGGTCTGGAGAGCAAGTCTTATGAGGAGCATCTGAGGAAACTTGGGCTGTTAAGTCTGGAGAAAAGAAGGCTGACGGGAGACGTTACCACTCTCTACAACTACCTGAAAGGAGGTTGTAGAGAGGTGGCGGTTGGTCTCTTCTCCCACGTGATAAGTGACAGGATGAGAGGAAACGGCCTTAAGTTGTGCCAGGGGAGATCTAGATTAGCTATCAGGAAGAACTTCATTACAGAGAAGGCTGTGAAGCATTGGAACAGGCTGCCCAGGGAGGCGGTAGAGTCCTCATCCATGGAAGTGTTTAAAAGACGTGTAGGTGTTGCACTGAGGGACATGGTTTAGAGACCCTGGCAGTGTGGGGTGAACGGTTGGACTTGATGATCTTAAAGGTCTCTTCCAACCAGATGATTCTGTGATTCTGTGTGATTCTGTGAAATATTGTTGAACAGCAGGTGAGCCAGTTTTGACATTCTGAAACAGGGACACTCGCAATTACTGTCATATCACAAAAAACAGACATACTGAGAAAAAAGTCTAATTAGTGAGGATTCTGTCCACAAAGTTATTGCCTAAAAGTTCTCTTTAATTTTTCTGACTAAGTCTAGAAAAGGAAGTTGGAGTCAAACTAGAAAAACCTAGAGATGGAAGTAAATATTTAAATTTCCAGCATGAATAAGATTCAAAATTTAGCAGAGTGAGGTCAGTCTTTCTAGGTCAGACATGTCCCTGCACGTATTCCTCAAAACACCACATCAGGATCTATTTGGCCATTTTTTTTTTTCTGATGTGGGGGCACAGGCAGTGTCTCTTTGAATTATTCAAGATTCACTGTATCATACAGGCTGTATAGTGTTTCTGTAGGAATGCATCTCCTAAAATGTTGTACAATGGTGTGGTTGAAAGTAGCAACTACATGAAAAGTGCATGAGTAACTGAATAATAGGAAATAAATGTAAAAGCAAAGAAAATAAGACTGAACTGTCAACTGGAGTATAAATAAAATTGTATCATAATTTTGAAAACTGCAACAATTGTTCCAAGTCTGCTTGTAGGAGTGAAAAGAATCTATTGACAAATGTCTCATTTACGCAGAGACACAAAGATAAGCACAGTGGTGAGAATTTCTGAGAATTTTCAATAGACTTTCAGCGCTATGATTGGCATTTTATCACAGTTCATACATTTAAGACAGTACTTTGCTTCCCAAAAGGAAAAATACTATTTAAAAGCACAGCCTGTTATTTGTACTTATAAATCAGTGTATGCCATGCTTTGCTTTAATAGCTCTGATTACAGAAAGAAATGAACATACAGTTTTGAAGGATCTCATAGTAATTCAGACAATAAAGATGTGAATGCGTCTAATAACACACAAAACGTGTGTATCAAAGGAAAAAATTTCTGGTGTCCGTTTTAATGAGGACTAGTTACTTTTCAGTGCTGGTGTTTAACGCTTACAAAATTTTGTTTTGTTTCTTTCCATCTTCCTTCTGCCCTAAGCAGACATTTCAACTAAATTAAATTAAAATAATTATATCATATTCCAGGAACTTCTTATGCTTTTGATTCTGGCAGAGGAGCAAGAGGAGCAAGACATCTTCCCATATAATCCAGAGGGCAAAACCATTCTGATATCTGAGAGTGACCCATAAAGAGTTGAAAATATGTGAATACATTTTGCCTAGTACTTTATGATAGAAGGGATGTGGATACCTGAATGGCAAGGATCAGAACTTCCTTCTGTATAATGTTCTTGATATTTTTCAGGGAAAGATTTGGAACGGACTAGCAGACACATTTGCAACACACGTGTGATTTGCAGCTGGGGGTGTATAAAAATCTTGTTTGGTGGGGAGCTCACCTAAAACTGTCCAGAGGCAAGGGTGAAGATGGAGAACCTGGAGCTGATCTGGTTCCCTGCAGATTTTATTGCACATTATGTGTTTTGATCACTTTTGTAGCTATTAATGGAATAAATATTCAAACTATTTGTATGAGTGAGCTTCAAATGTAGATCTGGCCACATGTTGTATATGCCTTTAATAAGAAGAGAGAAAGTGGTGTGCATAAAACAATGTTTATAACACAACCAATGGCAGCAAAAATTTTGAAAGATGGATCTCTAATTTCTTTTCCACAATGGTAATTTTTCATAAACCATATTAAAATACTCTAGCCACATTGTATAGAGTAAAATATCCCTTAGATTGTTAAGGAGAACTTATAAAATATGACTTTTGCAGAAAGGCACCACAAATGCTTTCGAAGAAGGAACCTGATTCAGCCACCAATTCAGCTTCAAATACAAGATTTCTTTTGTTCCAGATTCATTTAAATTAAATTTAATACACATAATCAGTAGGGCTGCCAAATGGACTTCTTAGCTAAAGCCTGAGTTTCTGGGAATAACTCCTCAGCTAGTTTAATTTCTGTAACTGGAGTAATTTTGTGATTGAAATAATAAGGGACCTTGCTCTCATAAACTTACCGAAGATGAGGGGGAAAGATAACATGAAAATAACAGACCTTGACTTCTAGGGACATAATAACAAACACCAGCAACCTTACTCAACGCTGAATTATTAAATGTATTTTTGCCGATGATTTCAGGGAACTAGAGGTGGAGCTGGAACAATACACTGTGCTTCATTGTCTGGCCATAGGAATAGGGAGAGTAGGGATTTCGATATTTAGGAGTTTATTGACTTCTGCATAATTCTCCTAAACAAGTATTGTGGTTTCTTTTAGTTATCAAGTTTATTTCTAGACAGGATGAACCGTTCAGAAGTTAGTTCTTAAGGGGTTTTAGCTCCAAAGGTTACATTCTTTTCAAATTGGAGATACAGTTACTAATTTATCTAATTGGTACTGAGCGATGAATTTTAGAACACAGAAAATCTGTCCATCTTAATTCCCTGGTTAAAGTTTTTAAAAATGGCAGCAAATTAAGTCATAAAATGCATGTCATTTGAATGGCATATAGAAGTTAGAGCTGTCAGTTAATTTCAAGTTTTCTTTGATTGTTTAAGTGTGACTTTTTGGCTGACATCAGATGATTTTAAACAATTTTGAAGCTTTGTCGGTAGCCCTTTTTGAAGCCCTTTCGGTACGGGGGAAACAGCTCCCCTCCTCAAACCTTGACAAGCTTACAAAACTAGACTAGTATCCAATGAAATATATTGACTAGAAATTCAATCTGTAAAGAATGGATAATTTAGAGTGTGATCATTTTGTGTCAGAATGTCTTCAGGTCTTTAAAAACTGACTATCACACTAGTTAGGTAATTTGAACTACTAGTCGATATTTTTTTCCAGACAAACTGTAAATTATTTACCCTCTAGTGTTCATTAAAGCATCTGTACTTCCAGTTCATAAAATCAGCAGAGTCATATGCATCTAGCATTATTTTTAATAGATATTAATACATGTTCAGTTAAAGATATTTCAGTCATTGATCAGAAAGTCATAACTACTCCTGTTCTGTAATGGATTGTCTGTCCATATCTTTGTAATTTAAATTAATGTTATACTTGACAGAATCATAACAGATGATTGATGATACCAGGTAACATATAGTCTGAGCATATCTCCAGAAGACCAGGTATCTCAAAGCATTAGCACTTGTAACCGGGTTCAAGGGATGGTTTAGCAACACTGATCACACTGAAAAGTCTGCATTTATTAGTATCTGGTGTGATTTGTATATGATTCCTAAATATATTTTCAGTGTTTATTAATACCATACAATATATGGCTACATCACAAAAATATTGCAACATCCATTTGTCGAATACTGCTTACTGTACTTTGTGTTAAGTTTTATAGTTTATTACTAAACAAGTAACTCACTATGAGCATCTTTGATAGGCATCATATCTGCAAATCCCTTCCTCTGCCAAAATTTTACCAACTTTTAAAAAACAAAACATTGGAGACCATCATGGCAAGCAGGTGCATCAGCACAATATGGCACATACTGTGAAGCCATTAACTGCCCCATAGCTTCACTGCTGTGCTGTGGTAAGGAGGCAGCTCAGGGTTGGTGTATATGGAGTAGTATTCTGCAGGTAAATAAAACATTCATTTGAAATGTCCACTAGGTAGTAAATGTCCATGTTCACTTGCGGAAAAAGTAATCTAGAAGTCAATCAAAGAATAGGATAAAACACATACGGGTCAGTTTTAATTTGAAGGGAACACAATGCTTTCACAGGGAGCTAGGATCACAATATAAATAACTCAGATGGTTGCTGAATTATGTGACTGCTCAAAAGATCGGTAAGGACTCAAGAGATGCATCTAATTGATTGCTGCCACTCAGATGCACATAGAATACACGTATGGACCTCCCAGTCCTCAACTGCAGATTGAAGTCCACTGGGTTACTTTACTAATTGTGCTATTAATTCAGTTTCTGGGAGCAAGGGAACAGTTCATGAGAACTGCAGCTTGAATCATCGGGCTAATATTCTTCATTTCGTCCATAAGAGGTTGCCCATTTCTCCTTGAGGTTCCTGGCTGGGTCCTAGCCACACTGGGACAGCTAACCTGTATTAGAAGTGCAAGGACTTGTTCTGTGCAAGTGCCTGGGTTGATTCCTTAAAGACCTTGCTGCAAAGAATTGGGAATTTTTAAGCTGTTTGATAAGAGCTTTAGGGCAAACCTAAGACCTCTTTCCAGAAGTGATCATAAAATGGTCTGCAATGTTTCAGTGAAAGCTTTGCCAGGGAGTTAGCCAGCCGACACAGACTGAGAAGGAAATTGCAAATACACAGGGGGAGTTTTTAGCTTCCTTTCATAAAGGTCAGAGCTGATACCAAAACTAATCAAAACCCTTAGGATGAGCTCATTTGATCAGGGATTTGTTATGCATTGACTGATACTAAGTAGAGGATTGTTAGCTGTAAGTGAACGCAACCAGGGATTTGGGAAAGCAGGTCAGCTAACCTCAGCCACCTCCTGTTGGCAAGCATCCATTGCACAAGATCTTTCCAGAGGATGTCCTAACAAACCAGGATTCAATAAAACAGAATTAGAAGTAGGTTTGAATACCTAACCTAAAGATGTTTTCTCGGGTATGGTGTTCTTACTTTCATGTGCAGTAAAGAAATATGCCTGTTCCCATGGGTGTTGTACTGTTCTGCACTGTCCTGATTGCTCTCTGGGTTCCTGCTGCATGATCTAATGAAGATGTAACCAGATTAAAACCCATGTTTTGTCTTTTGTTTTTTTTTTTTAATTTCATGTGGGGCTATTAAGTTCTCAAGCCATCTTTGAGTACCACTATGTCACAGTTTTGTTTGTTTTGGTTTTTTAAGCTGTGTAAAAAGTTCTCTCAGTGAATCACTTTCTGTAGAACAAACAGCACTTTTCCCCAGGCAGTTGGTAGTTAATTTTCATCTGGATACTTATATTTTACAACAAACACATGAAAAAAAGCTTCTCTTTCAAATAATAAGAGGGACATTATGCTTCAGATCAGTTTTTGTACAAGAAATAAGTCAGAAAATTAATCAAACCACTATTTTGCATTCAACAGATAATTTAATAAACAAGCATAGAAAATTAGAACCCTATTGATATGATAATACATAGCTACAACTGTACTATTTTCTGGATCACAAAATTTTAATTAGAAATAGTAGAATTCTAAGCCAATCTCACTCTTACTCCCCACTCTTCTTAATTGCTGAGCATCATGGAATTTTGTTCTTTTTGTCAAATTTCTACTAAATTAGACCTGATGATTACAACCTCAAAGCATATAAAATTAAGTCCCTGTTGATAAAATAGTGTAGAAATAAAAATATTACTTTCCAGAACACCAACTTTCAATACTACATTATCAGATAAACTTCAGAAGAAATTTCATTTAAAATTAGGCTGTAATCAAACTAGGAAGTTGATCTTACCTGAATCATTAATTTTTCTCATTAGGTTTCTCATTCCTAACCCCTGGCTCTTCAGATAAACAATTCGTCACAAATTAAATACATTGTTTTAATCCCCTTTCAAAAACTTTTCAGAGAAAAGAAATTAAAAAGCATATTCTAAAGTGCACTTTGGCACTGGATAATTTCTTTCTTTGTAGCCGAAGAGGTTCTAACTCTCTGTGGGAAGGCTTAGGCTCATTTTCCACTGTTGTATTATTTCTCTTTTATCTTCAGCATGCTGACATCAATACCATATTTTTGTGTCCATCTTTATGATGATGATGAGGAGCTGGGATTTTTTTTTCTTCTTTTTTAAATTATAACAAACATTTCTTTATTCCTTACACATTATAGCATCAAAAAGGACAACCTTCTTACTATTGATAGATAACATTTGATTTAAGATGTTCACAATCTCATCCAACTATTTTGCAATGCATAGTGAATGAATGTTGAATATTATAGCAACTGTTTGATTGACTTCAGAGTGCCCGCTATTTTATGTAGCTAACACAATTAATGTTTTGATGCTAATTTAAGAAGTAAATGTATATTTCTGCAGCATGTCTGCGTGTACTGGGTCTGTCTGGGGTGGCATTAATATTCTTCACAGCAGACGAAATGTTTCTGTGTTTTGGATTTGTGACTTAAACAGTGTTGATAACACACCAGTGGACTGGTTATTATTGAGCAGAGCTTGCATGGGGTCAAGGATTTTTCTTTTTCCCACTCTACACCACCATCCCCAGTGACTAGGCTGGGGGTAGGTGAGAGACTGGGAAGAGACACAAGGAGGAAGTGGGGACATTAGTGGTTATGGTGTTTGTCTTCCAAAGTAACTGTTATGGATGCTGAGTGCACAGCTTGTGCTTCACCTGTTAAGTTGTTGTTATCTTGATCCTTGCGTCTTCCTACCTTCCTTTGGTTTTCTCCCTGTCCTGAGGGAAAGGGGAATCAATGAGCAGCTGTGTAGGTACTTGGCTGCTGCCCAGGATCAACCCTTAACTCTGTACTTTGTTGGGTTGTCATATCAGAAAAACAATACTTGATATATTCCCTACTTCAGTCTGATATTTAACAGAAGTGTATGTTCCACCATGCTTAAGATTAGTTGGTTCTAGCAAAATAAATTACTTGATGAAATATATACCAGGCCCATTTAGATACTTTAAACCACAGACATTCATTATCAGATCCTTGCAATGCCTCCGTTCTATATGGCTTAGAATATTTTTGCAGTGCAGGGAAATATTTTTGATCATATTATGAATATCTTGTCAGAAAGAAAAAATAGTTTATCCAAGACTATATTCTAAACAATACTCTGCTTTGGAGAGGTTGGGGGGGGGTTTTCCTCACATGGAATACTAACTGCCGTGTAGTTGAGACAAAAGGAATTTTATAGATTAAATATATTGTACCTGATTTGAAGAACAGTGATTTACTATACTGATGAAATTCAGGACCTAATATTTAAAATTTGACAAAAAATCATCCAGTCTGTTAAAATATGTGAATTTCTGGAAACCAGTTTGAACAGTAGCTCTGACTAACATGAGGTCTATTGACTCCAGTGAGATCACCATGGAAACCATCCTCTAAAGCATGGAGGTTTGCAAGACCTGTCTGGTTGGGCAAAAGATACTACTAAGATTGTCAGCATGGGTTCAGTGAATTTAAGAGACTAAGTTTGTGCACGCGATTAGGAAAACAGACACTCCTCATCCATGGGGAGACCTTATGTACACCTCAGAGGCTGGCTCTGCCCTCTTGTCATAGTGACTGTTCTTCAGAGTCAAGTGACTTGGTAGGGTGCTTGATGCTATGCTGCATAAGAGTGTCTTTGATGGGACATCTAGGTCTCCTTAAATGAAGGAAAGAAGCAATAATAAAGACAAGGCAAAATGAGCATCCACTTGTCTCTTAACTGCCAGTGCCACTGAGTTGGACAGAAAAAGACACAGATATGCTCGAGGCCTGTTGACTGGTGTTGCTGTGTTAGCAGTCAGGAAGACAGGTTCCAGTGTTGCGGAGTAGATAGACTGACTCGGCTGGTAATCAAATGGACCTGGAGGAAAGAGCAAAGGGAGAAAGGTAGTGGGTGTAAAATTTCGTCAGGAGAATCAAGACATCAGCTTATTAGATTGCAAGGAGGTTAAATCCATCATCTCCAAGTATGATCCAAAGCATTTCTGAGTTAGTCTTCTAATTCTTTTTATGGTTCATCTTTGATCTACATAACTGTAAGACATCTCTTTTGTTTTCGTCCCTTCTCTAATTTCCACTAAAGCCAGGCCATAGCAACAGAAGAGCGGGGGAAAGAATTGGAGTGGCATGAAAAAATAATTACTACATTGCTTGCTTTTTTTCAAAGTACTTGTGATTAGAACTGTTAATTAAATGCAGCAGAAGGGCTGTACTTAATAAAACAATTATTTGTGCACTTAGACCATTGCATAAACTGACACCCAAAAGATAGTGCTTGCATTAAAAACCAAACAAAACCACTATGTGAAGAAGTTATTTTGTGAAACATGTATTTTGTTGAAACCAAACATTTTGGAATATTTTCATATTCCAGCATTCGATTTAAGCAGTTTCCAAGGTATTTTTTTCTTTTTGGCATGGAACTTGACCTACTTTCACACTTCTAAGGCCTAACAGAAAATATTCCTTGCATTATATTCCTTCTTTCTAAAACCACATCACATCAATCTTTAAGAAAACTGCACTAAACTACAACTAGTATATGTGAAATTAATTTATAATAATTTATAGCTGAATGATAGCGTTCTCTGATTAGGAATCTGGTAGTAGTGTAGAAACACTGTGCTCAAAGCAATAATTGTTACTCAAGTAAGCAGTACCTGCAAAATCATCCATACTTGTGTAAATAAGCAATTACTTCCATTTCTAAGGAGTGAAAGATCAAATCCATGCATTACTTAATCATAATAGCTTCTTACACTATTTAAGGCTTTCTGTGCATGTGCTGCAAAGGAATGAATGGAGTTTAAGGAGGTACTTAATTTGCAAAAGGCATATGAGGCAGTAAGTCAAGTGGATTTGCTCCCACTGTCCTTTTAGCATCGTATTTCTAGACAATATAATTTTTGACCCAAACACTCTTTTGTGACTGTCATGCAGCTTTTCTTTCACTTTCTGAAGTGTTTGAAAGAAGGAGCTGAAGCATTTTTCTTGGGAAAGCAACCACTTAAAAAGCTGAACTTTCAGGTGCAAAACTAAAAGAGTAATTTTAATGGTTGGTTTAAAATTGAACTATTGATCTTATAGTTGTAGCTTCTCTTTCAGACTTCAGAAAAAGTGTATGTATTCATAGACTTCTCTGTTTTTTCCAGTAATATCTAGTATATAGGATTATAAAAATACCAGCTGTCTGTACAAACCTTGCTTTGCTTTCTGTTAATGTCATTATTCAACATTAACTCGCTTTGCCTGACAGCAAAATCCTGTGATACCTGAAATTGAATAGTAAATATGGACACACAAAGGTACTTTCCAAGTAAATTTATGGCAAATGTAAGAAGATCGCAATGTATTCGACACAAACTGGAATAAGACAAAGCCAACCATGAAGATCCTCTCTGTTAGTTAACATTTTACGAGTAAAGGGCTAGTAGTATTCTCAACAGCTTTATAAGCACATCCTTGAGTTTGTTTCATGCTCTTTTTGGTGCTGAAGTGGTATCAGTCCTATCCTTTTTGTTTGTTTGTTTGTTTTTTGCCAATTCTAAGTAAATGAATTAAATTCTTTATGCTATGGCTGAAAATTATTTAGGTGTTTCAAGCCACTGTAGTGACATAAGACATTAAATAATTTTCTTGCAAAGCACACTGATAATAAAAAGAAGGGTGCTAAATAGTAGAAAGAGGAGAATAGATTAGGAACAGAAGAGATTACAATTTCATATTTAGATGCTGCTGAGATTTTGTTACACTCTAGTTTAATACCTCCTCCTTCTCAAATTATGTTGACAGACATAACTGTTGTTCAGTTCAAGTATACCAATGAAGTAAAAGTTCATCAGTCCCTAAGAAAGCAGCATTTCTTGTGGTGATCCTGTTAGGGAAGAAAATATAGTCAAAGAGGTACTAAAATCTAAGGCGTAGCACAAAAATGTGTATGTTTTGTTGATTTTCAGTGTGACTTGTGCTCCTCACTGTCCAGGATAGTAGAGAAACAGTGCTGGTATTAGACTTATAAATCTGGTGGAAATGAGATTTTGATTTTGACACTTATCACCCAGAGGTTTCTTTGAAAGTCTTTAAGACCTTTGACACTTTTGGAAAGAACCTCCTAAAGCTGAAGCTTCAAAGCATTTTGAAAATGAGCTTCAATGAATTGGTTTTGGAAACTTTGCTGTGGTTTTGGTTTTTTTTCTTTAATTGTGAAACACTTATCCTCAGACTGGAAGGAAGCTCATCCTCTCTTTGCTCATGCTCTTTTTTAGTTACACTTCATACTTCTACTATATATTCTATTCTACTTAGAATTATAATGTATATACGCATTAAATAGCTTTTATCAGTGGTGTTCCCAAAAGTGAAATAATATGTACTGCTTTTTGTTTTAATGATGTCATCACTTGAGCCATCATCAAACTTCTTGTCCTCTAGAGTTTACTACCCTACCTCAAGATATATAAGTGAGAGAGTCATGGATGTCTCAAGACCACTCCCATTCTGAATACTGACTCTTCCATCTTTTCATCTGTTCATGTGCTGTGTTTACTACAAAACCTCTGGAAAACATTGTATTGAGGTGTGGTCTGAAGTACGCGGTGATTCTGGCACCAAAACTCCGGAAACTGCTAAAGCTTTACAGGCAGTGAAACTACAATACAGCTGTCTCTCCCTCTCTCTTACTGCCACAGTCTGCCGAAAGCATGCAGTGGGGAAGTTAGTTTTGTTTAAGAACAAGCAGTGAAGTGATTTGTAGCAGCTCGAATCTGTTTGTGCAAGCATAATTGTTTACTGAAATTCTTTACGGTACATTCCCAGGGGCTATGGAAATTTGTCCAAGAACAAGCTCTGCTATGCTGCTGCCCCACTCAGCTCTTCTCGGACAGAGAAAGGAGATCTCCGTCTTCCTCTATCTGAAAACAATTCATAGCTTTCAGGAGGAGAAAAGCATTTTTCTGTGGTGAAATGTAAATGTGGGGAATACACTGATATAATTCAGAGAAAAATAAAACCATTGTAGCCCTCAAAAATTGAAGTGTTTGGCCACTAATTGGATAAAAAATGCACCAAACCTTATTGCTTATTCCTCAATCAGCTAAACCTCTCTTAGATTTTGATTCAGATGCTTTGAACATGAGTCCCCATCCCAAAACCCCTTGACAGTAAGAAGCTTTATCATTATCTGTTCTTTACCATGATCCTAGTGATTCTTCACCACTCTGAAGCGGCCACTTTAGGATGTAGGATAGGAAAAACATTGAAAACATTGGCACAGCATTTGTTGCATTGGCATGCAAATTAGCTATCATTTTTCAGGAAGCTGATTCATGAAAGCATTTTATTTTCCCAATTGACTTTTTATGTTGATCTGGATCTTAGATATAATTTAAGAAGAAAGTGCTTTTAAAACTGTAAGTTTGTGACACACACACAAAAAATTGTATTTAGCAAATGTTTTGAGGACTTTTTCCATTTGTATGTTTGTGGGAGTCATTTTTATAAATACGTTAATATCTATCTGATTTTCTGTTTCCAACTTGCTTTGTAGGCAGAGGCAAAAACACATTAGAGAAGGTATATTTCATGTTCTTAGGAATGACATTCACCATGTCTTATTAAAACAGTTTTAATTTTCTTTTCCAATCTGTAAGTCTTTCTTCCTTACTCCTTTTCTCTTTCCCCTCTTTGGGAAGGGGGGGGAAGGGGTGGGGGGGAGGGACTGGTAATAGAGAGCATCTATAATTCATCTAATGGCCTGCCCAGCCTTAACCTCTGACAACATCACCTAACAGCAAAGGTTTAAAAATCAGACATGATTCATCCACATGCTAGACATCCACCAGTATTCTCTCTAATGGTCATCATTGCTGCAGTCACAGTCTAATTACTTATTTACTGTTCTGATCTTTCCTGTCTCTAGAAATGTTGCCTACTTCTATTGAGTGAACTGACTGGTGGTGGGTTTTATGGAGCACTTGCCCTCTGTTTAATGCGTCTCTGCATGTGAAGCACGTATAATGTGCTTCGGCTCTGAAAGCATAAGCTCTAATCTTGGAGGAAAGAATACAGAGAGGGTTGTAAAGCATTGGAACAGGCTGCCCAGGGAGGTGGTGTAGTCCCCATCCCTGGAAGTGTTCAAAAGAGGTGTAGATGTGACGCTGATTGACATGGTTTAGGAACCCCGGCAGTGCAGGGTGAATGGTTGAACTTGATGATCTGAAAGGTCTCTTTTAACCAGATGATTCTGTGATTCTGTAATACTGAAAAATATTCAGAGGGTACTGAGTGCAGCTTTGGGCTTCGTAGTACAAGAAAGACATTGACATCCTGGAGCTAGTCCAGCAGAAAATCACCAAGATGTCTGATGTCTGGATGCATATGATGTAGAGATAGATAGAGGGACTCTGAAAATGCCTTTGCATAGTCTTTAGTAGAGAAAGCTCAAGGGAGGTAGATACTCCTATTGTATTCAACTATCTAATGGTAGAGTGCAAAGAAGATGGAGCCAGGCTCTTTCCAGCAGTAGGAAAAGATGTAAAAATCTCAAGTTGCAACAATCGAAATTCTGCAAAAATACAGAAAAAGAAAATGCTAAAAAAATTTTCACAGTTATGATAGGAAAATATTGAAAAAAGTTGTCCATAGAGGTTAAGGAATCTTAGGAGGCTTTGTAGATACAAAACAGGAGGGCAGAGGCAAGGAAGCCAGTCAGGTAGGACCTAAAGAATGTAATGACTGTGACACAGTTCACTGGAAATGGGCCTGAAGCCTGAGATGAGGAGATTCCCCATGTGTGAGCTCCGTGTCAAATGGGATTAGGAAAGGAACACAGCTAAGCTACCCTGGAGTCCCTGAAAGTTTGCAAGAAAGGAAGCAAAATATCATCTGACAAAAACCCAGATCGCCATTAGAGTGATGAAGGGCTTGCCCACCACTGGCTGTGAAAATCCTTAAAGTGGTCTGAATCCAACTGCTTACCTGTCCTTTTAGTAATTTGTACACCAGATTGTTCAAATTAACGACTGGAATGCATGACACACTGGATCTGTGAAGTAGGAAGTGTGTTGGTTAGTGCTAGAACTATTCCTACTAGTCATCTACAAATTCTCCTGCCATCCCACACTCATGAAACATAAAGGAAACTTGGAGGGTGTTCCCTATTAATACTGTAGCTGGGAGTACGGTACCTGAGGACTTCAATTCTATATTAAAACAGGATAAAGGAGCTTTAAGAGTCCTTACTTCTGCACAACCATCTGATTTTTGCCCCCCTGGAGAACTGTACTTTTCTACCTGGAAACAAGGTGGAACACAAAAATCTGCAGTTGTACAATTCATAATATGGCTTATAAATCAGGTTTCCATGCGGATTCCTTCCAGTTTATGTTCTGAGTTTAAGCCGGTGTCTCCAGTGCTGTTGATGAGTTGCTAAAGACAAAGTAAGAGTAGATGAAGATATTTAAGACAATTCTGCCCTATTTCTGTTTGTTAGGGCTCCTAAAATAGTTTAGGAAAATTGATTTATTTTACCTCAGATGCTCCCTGAAGGAAATACTGCTAGGATAATATAGTTCTTTAAAATAATCAGTAGCCAGCAGCTGCGTGGCTAAGTAGAACATTTTCAGCCTGATATTGAAGGAACTGTGAATTTATGAAGCAACAGTGATCGCTCTATTAAAAATTAATATATTTTCCATGTGAACAGCAGCTAAATTATTGATGGGGTTTTTATATCAAATACAGGTATCATTTGATTAAAATGCTGAAACATCTAATAAGTTGCTTTATTCGTTGGGTATTTTTAATATCCTACTTAGCAATTACCACCTTTTCATGAGTACCATTCAAAGAGGGATTAATAAGTGTGATCCATATTTATATTAATACTTTGTCTTCCGTCACTGATGGCCAAGGCAGTTTCCTTTTTTAAAAGACATCCAGCAGTAATTAATGTCATCTCTGCAATTGTAACTTCCCATTCAAATATTATAAAATAAAAGTAAGACTTATTGACTTAAAAACCAAAAATATCTTTGCAATAAACTTGTGTAAATAAATGCATTCAGACACATACTGCATAAAACAACCGTATTTAACTTATAGCAGATTGAAATAATAATTGACCTAGATGTCTTCACCGGTATCACTATTTATTCAAAGTGGTGGCTTGCAGTGAAAGTCTGGCCCTTTATCTCAGTGTGTCAAATTGGACATTCAGGAGTATCTGAAATTCTGTTTTTCCAGTTTCTTATTTTCATTTTTCCTGTACTTTTACAAACTCTGACATTACAGCTGTATCAACGAAATGGTAACAGCAACAGCAACATCTGGTTTTCCAAAGCCAAATCTATTAAAATTTACTCAGTATAGAGCAAAACAATGTTCTCTTCTTGCTCCATGCTACTTTGTCTAACAATGATAATTAATTGAACTGATTATTAATTTATGAATTCGCTCATTAAATGTAACTGCTTATGAACAAACTTAAGAAACTCAGATGTCCAAGTTAAAGGTCTGCTGGGGTGGTAGAGTAATTTCATAAAAAATGTGGAAATTCTTCCAGTTCATCTTTCCACATGATGTCTGAATCACTTACTGATTATATTGGAAACCTAAGGTAGCTAGACTACTGATTTAGGCATCTTAGTTAAGCATCTATCGTTGATGATTTTGACATAGGCTTAATACTCTGATCAAGACAAACAAGCAAGAAAAAGCTTTTACTTCTTTTGCATGCTCAAAATACTTTTCTTCTGGTTCATTCAAGTTCAGCATTAAAGTTTCAGGTGTGTTATTTTTGCTTTATTTTATTAGTTTTATCCATTAAATGTACTGACAATTGTCAAGTTTTACATCACAGCAGTGACAACACCATATTTCAAAGACGACTTCAAAGAAAACACCATGTATTACTTAAACGTAGACTCATTGCTCAAGTAAACTGTTTCTCTGCAGAAGGTGTAAATATGTCACATTTAGATACCGCTTTTTTTTTTTCTTTGGCATATCATTGTAATATTATTTCATGCTGAAAAGTGGTCTTCCCTTTCTCTTCTTTCTCTGCCACAACTGCTTTATGTCTTTTCATATCTTTGCTAGCCATGTCCACATTTAAAACCAATGGGAATTGTGCCATTCAGAATACACAAGGTTTTAGGTTATCAAAGGTGATGTCGTGTGATCATGTGCAGCTGCTTGACATAATTCCATTACTAAACACATGAAGTTTGAAAAGTTTCTAAAATTTCTGTTTGATTTTTATCAAAGAGATTAAGATTTATCTAGTGCATTAAGTGTCCATGACATACAACGTGGGCCCATATCTTGAAAACTGACATGTGACACAAAGATCAGCCAGTAAGGATCAGTTTAAGAGGCTGGAGTCTTGCAAACCAGCAGTGAACCTATGCTTCCTTGAAGCTGTTTTTGGCCTGCTTTCTGGCAGGACCAGTTAGCCTCTTGGGGGTCCTTTCTGTCTTCAGGCCCATTCATCTTACTCTGCTTACTGCTTAAAAACACAAAGTACAGTTGGATTTGTCTGTTTTTCTCCATGGAGAATTCTCCTAAATTGAGGAGAGGTAAACAGTTCGCATGTAAGGTCAGTCCCAAATACTCATCAGATGGTGAATTTGTTATCATCACAGTAATGCAATGAACTTGGTCTGGAAACAGAATCAGAGCATAAGAAGTTAATAATTGATTCCACTGGCAGACCTTGTGGCCAGCTGCCCTCATATAATCATGCTTCCCACACTGACAACCCATTCAAAGCGATTTTTTAACTGAGGTTGTAAACTTGTTGCCTATAATTGCTCACAACATTTGGTCACAATTGGTCACAAGAGTCACCAGTCAGAAAGAATCCACTAAGAGGGAGAGATAAGTTTGTATTTACATTCTATAGCAAAGGACAGCATAATTCTTCTATCTCTTAATGAGATAAATGTCATTTTGAGATTTCTAAATGATCTCAAAGTGAGATAATCTCTTAATCATTTCTCACACCCATCTCCCAAATGACAGCATATGGGCCTGATTCAAAGCCTGGTGGAGTCAATGAGGTTGTTATCATACACGTCAACAGGTTTTGCATCAAAACATCGCTAGAGCATAATAAATAAAGCCATAAATTTCAGCACCACCTCCATGTGTGGTATGATTGTAAAAAAATTTAGATTTAAAATCAAATGAGATTAATTTAAACCAGATGTGTCTTTTTTCCCCCCCAAAGGTAAAAGGGGTTCAGTCCCACACTTTGGGTTTTTTTACTATATTCTCCTGGCTTAATTGAATGTCTGAATTCTTTCCTCTCTTGGCTGAAGCTGTGCCGTGTGTAGAACAGAGTGTAAGATCTGGCAGTGATAAACCAGAAAGAATCTGATTGTGTGTTCAAGTGCTGAAGTGATCCTTCAGGGTAGAGGTCCTGAGTTTCAATCCCTCTTCTAAAATTGATGGTACTTTTTATCAGATCACGCTTTAATGTGGAATACAGAAAGTTAATTTTAGGGGTTTTTTTGGAGTGAATTGTCTCCTTAGTTGTAAATATATGTATTTTGCTCAAGCTGAGATGCTTAAGACCATTTCTGGATCTAGCTCCAAATGGCCTGAAAGCCTAATTACAGATTCCTGCATAATAGCAAGACATTATATTAAGTACTGTTTCTACATTAGAGGATGTAGGCTCTTTATTAAGAAAATACAAATATGTGTGCTACAAATCTTACTTCAGCAGAGATTGTCTTAATGAGTATTCAATAATATTCTCTTCATGTTTAAAATGATGCATTATAATCCCGTAAGCACTGTACTTCTACCAACCTGTGAATTATTAATAAGGTGATAATCATGTTAACGAAGCTGCCTTATTAGGTCTTGATAGTTCTCATTAACATGCCAGTTAGCCGTCTGTTGATGTGGTGGGGAAAAGTGTTTTTTGTGCTCAGAAGGGTACTAGAGAAGTTAGAATTCTCCGAACAGGGCTTATTGTGGCTCTTTCTGGATTTGTTTTTAACTGCTTAACAAGTTAAATATTATGACTGCCCAATCAAAGTCCTGCTTGTCAGTTTTACATGTTTTTGTGACATGTGAAGCAGTGATGGTGTAATGTAATTAGTGGGTTATTGTAAAATGAACCTTATTGAAAATTAATCATAACTAGTAACTCAATATATTAATCAGTAATAGAAGCACCTAAGGCAAATCTCTCTTAAATCAACAACAAACCAATAAAAACCAAAGAATTCAACTCCTTATTTTCATTGTCCTAGAAATTTCTTGAAGCGTGTTAATGTTCTGGGATGTCAAAGAAGTACAGAGGGAAATAAATATGTCCCTGCAACTCAGAAATAACAAGTAGCAGAAAAATTGAGTCAGCTCAATTTGATGGACCAGAAGTTCGTCATCTGTCTCTCTCAAATCTTAATGCAAAAAATACAAGCAACATTAACATATTTTTTACTTAGAAAAATAAGGTTATTTCTTTCTTTGTTTGCATTTTGCATTTTTAACCCTGAGTTGTTCCCAGCAGCTTAAAATACACAGAATAGAAATCTGTTTCCATAGCATTTTCAGTCCAATTTGCAAACCTTGGAGATCTGTGCAGTTTGTAGTTCAGCTTCTAATATGTGTCTGTCTGAAGTTTGAGGAACTTATCTCAAAGAAATTGAACTTCAAGAAATCCATTACAAAAATTGTAAGAACCAAGTAACTTTCATCAGCTTAAGCTTTTCATATGTTGTGATAGAATTTGTATTTTATTTCATTATTTTTTCAGCTTTATCCCAGGCGCCTTGGAACAGTAATAATTAGAATGTATTTGAGGCTGCAGACTAGACATGCTGAGAAAAAAAGTATTATTCTGAACGTAGGAAATTTTGATAGGTTCTGGTGCTGACACACAGTGGCTTTTGTACGTTGGTGGATAGATTACAAGATGTGCATTTTGTGGCCCAGCTACACCAATGCCGACATCAGTGTAATGTGAAGCAGCAGGACATGTGCTTATCTTGAAGCAAAAGAATCAAGATATCATGGTGGGCTGAAATTTTATGTGGCATTGACTTGCTACATAAGAGAGGTGATCTGATCTTGGAGATGATGCCTGAAATTCCTATTTTCTAAAAATAATAAAGAGTAACAAAAAATTGCAGTAAAATTTTACTTGTAAAAGAAAATTGACATTTTGTTTTGAGAAGATTAAACTGGCATAATATTTTCACTTTTTCAACTACTGTTATGTTATCATAGAATCATAGAATCATCTGGTTGGAAGAGACCTTTAAGGTCATCGAGTCCAACTATTCCCCCTGCACTGCCAGGGTCCCTAAACCGCGTCCCTCAGCACCAAATCCACAATAATTGATGTTCAAAATAGTGAACTATCTGCCAATATGTCAAAACAACATTTAATAAACAGGAGAAAAAGAGTGAAATTGTGGTGTGCAGGGTTTCTTCTCTTCCTTCCTTCCTTGTCCTTCCCCACATTATAGAAGCATCACTGCTATGTGAAATATCACTACTACTATATTCCCAGTAACATTTTTAAAATACTTTTTTGACCACTGCAATTAATAATATTGATGAAATGACAATTAAAACTTACCTGGTTAAAGTTCAGAGCAAGTTTTTTGCTTTTTTTTTCTTTATTAGATTTTTGATGATGCAAATATGCAGAATGTTCTGCTTTGCATCATATCAGCATTTTCTTACGGAAAACTGTTCCAATTTTAATCACTTTTTTGCTAGGTGGTTACAGATAATCCTCTCACCCAGTCAGTAACTTGCTGTGTGCTGATTAATTTTCTGTCAGAAAGGTCTGGTTTTTCTTCGCCAAGTAATTTATTGAGCTCTTTATGAAATGTCTTTGAAGACTTTGCCATAGGAAAAAAAAGTGAAATCAATTGCAGCCTAGAAATCTGTAACTAATGAATAATAGTACTCTGATTAATGTCAAACTAATTCAAGTCGCGCAAGTAGCTAGCTGGAAAAATTTTTACTTCTTCAGGTACAAATTGTATTTAACATCCATAGAGAGTTTCTAATAATATCAAACATCAGTGTCTTACCTGTTCAATGTGAATCTCTAATAAAACCCTGAAATGAGCAATTAGTAAAGAAATACGATTTGAACTTAGAGTTATTGCAGTGAAATTTCATTTTTGTTTTCTAGACTTAATTGTTTCATGTGCATTCTCATACATACCCAAAATATTCTCTTTGATATAGAAGCTTCCCTTAAAAAAGTAATCTAAGAAGCTGATTTAGTGCAGGGCAGGAGGCCAGCCTTTTTAGGGCTGGATGTTTTACGGGAATGCTCATTCCTCCACACCAGTGCCATGAGGAGTCTGATGTAACCAGCTGTTAAGAAATGCCTAGAAGATGACCTTTACAGGTCCCTTCCAACGCAAACTATTCTAATGAAACAATCAATCAATCAATCTGAGCTGGCATTGTAGATTTCAGCATAGCATACAGACATCCGAACTTGTTTTTATGGAGCAGGTATAATGGAAGTTCTTAAAACACAATTATTTACCTTTCTGATAATACATTTGTTTATGACTTTATCCCAGAAAGGGGTGAAGAATTTGTCTGTTAATTTTGGGACCCCGATGTGTTGGTGTCCAGCCTATGATATCTTCAAAGACATAAAGAAACTACTGCCTTTCATGTTTGGGCCAGCCTTAGGATGCTTCAGGCTGGGCATCCCAGTATCAACAGCCACTCTAGACAAAGCTGGCTATGGTATTTACCAAAGACACCCTTTGCCGGCTTCCTCTCATTTTCAGTAAACGCTGGGTTCAATCTGAGCACACAAATGCTGGGCTAGCAGTAATTTCTCCTGCCTTGGCCATAGGTGTTAATGTATTGTATAGGGAGTTTTATGATAACTTTTACTGGAGTTTTACGGTCTAAAATTCATGGTTTCAGAGAAACAACTTCTTGTCATTGAGAGGAAAAAAGTGTTAACAATTTGAAATCATTGAAATTTACATTAAAAAGAGGAGCAAGAACCACGTCAATTTAGCTAATTTTCTTTTAAAATGGGTGTGTTAGGGTTCTAAAAAATAGCTGTGAGTGCTGAATAGTTGATTTGATTAATTGCTAAGTCAACCAGAGCTTGCTAGCTGTTCCATTATGAAAAGTAGGAGCCCATTTTTGTTGCTCAGTTTTTCATGTAATTTTTTTACTTGCCTAAATTTGTGATCTAACATTCAACAGTGTCTCGGGTCAGAATATGCATTCCATATTTACAAAAAAAATCTTACAAAAAAATATTATGTCCAAAAAGTGACATTCTAGGTTTTTTGTTTGATGCATTTCAGTTTACACTGTGAAAAAGACAACAAAAAGTGAACTGTAGTATGCACAACAATTTGGATTCCCACAGCTAAGATCACTTCAGGTTATGCTGAGCTTCATCTTTCTGTTATTTTTGTAGTCTATCATTTTCTACTCTATACTGGGTTTCTTTAGTTTTGTTTGGAGTTACTTGGCAGAAGCATCTCCATTAGAGATAATCCGCAAACTACCATTCGTATTCTTGGCTTAGATCCAAACTACAGTTAATGTGTGTGGATGGAATCAAGGTACCCTGTGTATGACTTTAACTGCCGTTACCTATTATTCCCCATTAGTACTGCTGCTGGGTTGGTGGGTTTTCTCAGCAGAACTTAATGACAAATCAGGTTGCTTTTATGACATAGTATTTCTTGGGAATTCTATAAAAGTGCCATGCTCTCCTGAGAACTAACTAAGCTAAGGATATATGCATATGTGTTTTCTTTTCAACATTTTTTTCTATTTACTCAATTTCTTTTCAAGTTAGGCCTGCACCCAGATTAATATGAAGAGACTTTCAGCTTTTCAACTGTTTACTTATTTGGATAGAAAGATATGCTTTGCTTCCTTTTCCTGAAATGAAAATGGAACGGAAATGGCTACATTTGTACATTTCAGCAAAGATTATTGTAGTTGCTATTCCAGTAATAAAAGGAGTGGTAGCAGAAGAACATCTCAGCATTGGCTTATTACCTTGATTTTCTGTTAAATACATAACAATTAAAAAAACCAACCAAACAAACAAAACACAACCCTCCTGCCCACTTCTTCGTGAGAGTGAAGGCCATTGAGGGGCGGCAGGTAAAAGGAGGACATGTGGAAGTTCCCTTTAGTCTGCTAGGGGAGCAGGAGAAGGAATACATAGATACCATGTTCTGGCACGTTTTTTGCTATGGCATAGCAGAAAAGAGTTCAATTCTTCTTGCCCTGTGTGTGCATAATTTTCACTCATGTGGATCAGAGCTATATCAGAAGAGAGAAGAGAACAGACCCCCTAGGCTGTAAGAGGCACAATTACCTTTCCAACATCAGCGAAATGCAATTTTTCTTGCAGAAAAATGTAACTGAGAGCAGGAATTTAAGAAAATTTGTGCTTAAAAGCATACTGTCAAATAAAATATGGAATTTGCAAGAAGAATATCCTGAATTTTTTGCATATATATGACCACATCCTTAAATAATTTTTTCTATAATTGGATACAGTTTAGGCATACATAACCTCAGTAAATTTATTGCATCTTTAGTACTCTATAAAAAGCACACTAGCTGTTTTCCAAAGTTCTGCAAAATTGATTCTAATTTACAGGAAAGCAATGGAAGATTATTTAACACTAAAATAGTAAAAAATATTTGTATTATCAAAACAAACCCAAATATTCTTTTATACTTTCACTTAACCATAAATCCATTCTAAGCAATAATTTTTAAGTCATATAAAGATTTTACATTTCTGTGACTTCAATTTCTTTTTTTTTTCATTCGAATATTCTGAACCATAAAACTTTTGCCCAAAAGGATTTTTTTCCAAGAATGTGAATATTTTTATAGGATATTTTAGAAAGGTTAAAAATGGTTTGGCTGCTCTTAGAGAAGTACTTAAATAGTTATTCAAAAGTAATTCTTAATTCAATATAGATTCAGCATCCATGATCTGTTCCAGAAGAGTCCTTATAATCCACTGTAGGTTTAAAATTAAGATTAAAATTGGCTAAACAAAATCAGGAAAAAGAACTCTTATTCTGTATTTGGCATGTCCATACAACTTCTTTACCTGTAGTGGTTTTCAAATGGTGATTTTATCATGGAGTAGAGAGAAGCCTTCAGCTTGGAAAGGTAAAGAGAACCTTATTTCACTTTAATTGAAAAAAGTGTTCAAAATTGTTTGAGACATTTGCATAGTTGATGCGTTTTCAGAGGAATTATTCAAAGTAATAGCTTGGGATCTAATGATAGGCCCATGTCTTTTCTGTTTTGCCATCTATTTCCTTCAGCACAGCCAAGTGTGGGCCATCTGGCACATACTGCTGTGTAAGAGACAGGGGAAAAAAATACTACTAGGCAAAATAGAGCAATCAACACTAATCTGTGGAAGAGATGTGTTTGCTTTTTGTGTTATCTGTGTAGTTCCATAATGGTGTCTGCTGTTGTGTTCAGACAAGGTTATAGTCGTCTTTGTATCACTTCAGCATGGTTGTTTCTATTACAAGACAAATAGAGGATGCATTTTGATTTAATAAATGAGTATGTGATACAGTGCTTCTAGCCCAGGTGTTGGCCTGAATCAACACTACAGCTGAGACCTTTCTGATTTTTGCAGGTGTTCGAAACAAGAGGCAGGATTCCATCTCTTGGCTTTTTTAATCAGGACACGGATTGGAGTGCATAAATTTCAAAATAGGTACAACTAGAGATGCTGTGGGTGAAAATGTCTAAGAAAAGTGTCTACTGTGACTTTAGATGCATGGAGACATCCAGCTGCTGCTACAAAAGAGCAACTCTCCACTAGGTCTCACGTCTATGAGCCCTAGGTGGATGCCTCTGAACAATGGCATTCGATTACTACGGTTAGATAGAAGGTGTGAATAGAATCTTACAAAATATTGTAGCATTATATTACAAGCTTAGTGCATCAAGTTATTTTTTTTTCCAAATCTTTATGGAAAATAAAAGTTAAATCCTATGGTTCAGATTTTTCATAATGCTTATAGACATGCTCAAATTATTGTTCAAGATAATTTCTATTTAATTAAGGTTGAGTGTTTGCTTATATCGACTGAACTCAAGGACATTTAAATGTCTATTGAAAACTAAATATGTGCTCAGCTGTGTGGTGGAATGTTCAAGGAAAATGCAGTTACTTAGAGGAAGACATAAAAGGCAATTTCTAGCTAGATGGACAGACTCAAAGAAAGAAGAACCACAGTCAAAGTACGCTTAAAAAAAGGGATGTGAGCCTAACAGTCAGAAAACAGGATATAAAAAGAATTCTCAAGACTGCTAATGTTTAAGTGGTAATAATGGTTAATTTTCTAGAGAAAGGAAAAATTAAACAACAACAACAACAAAAAGCAATAAAGACAAAGATGTAGCGTTGGTGTAGAGAGAAAATGTTAGGTCTAATGTGTTTGGCAAAAGCAGAGGGATGGAACAAAGTGCACAAAAGGGAGATTTGAGTCCTTGAAGTCACTTATTTCAACTTACAGGGACACACAGGGAGTAAGGGATGTATGACAAACATATAATGCACGTAGGGATTCAGATCTTGCTGAAAGAAAATAGTTTAAAAATTAGGACTGACTGGTACAGTGCCCAAGAAGCCAGCTGCACTAATGCTACATAATTCCTGATACAGTTTAAACTTTTTTCTTTAAACCTTCAGTAATAGAGGTTCAGAGGGGTCTTGAGGAAGTCTGCTGCAAAGCTTAGCTATCTTTGAGTTTAGAAATTTTCTCTTCATTCTTAGCAAAAACTGGAACAGAAGGTCAGCAGCTAGAAAGGGGATGACTGAAGAAGACATGCAAAGCATGTACTTTGTAGCTGGCGATGCTCTAAGAAGAGGTCCAATTTTCAACAGAAATAATACAGCAATGCTTCGAGAAGCAAAAGTTAAAACAATAGAAGAGAGTACAAGAGCTCAGTTTCCACTTAGGTTCAGAAATTGCCCTGAAATTAGAAAGCAAGATAGCCCATGAAGATTACTGCATGTCATTATTTGAATAATTAAAACAGATTGTAATACTTTCTTAAACTTTCTCATCAATTCTTAGCTGTGCTTTCATGGCTATGAAAAGAAATTATGATTTTACCTAATGCAAGGAAGTCACCGACACTTTGAAACTTTTACTTAAGGCCTTATACAGGCTGGCTTAATGAGCCAGGGTCTTTAATGGAGCAAAGGAATTCTGCGTGGATGGCTGAAAACAGAACTGAGACAAGAGTTAAATATACATTTAATAAACTGCATTTTTTACTCTCAACTTTTAAGTTGAACTTGGTCTCTTTTATCCCAGTGCCACCAACACCAGAAAGAATCACATCATTAGCTGACTCGAAAAGATCAGTCTGCGTGGGCTGTGGAAAGGTTACAAAACATTCTGCAAATAGTCAAAGGCAGACGACTGGAAAAGTGGGAGAAGATAATTTTCTTCACAGAATGTTTCAGGGTTAATGTATAAAAAGTTCCATAGAAAACTTTAGTCCTTGAAGTGTTTCTGGTTTGCACTTTTTACCCATCTCAGATAGGTAGCAGAGTAACTTTTCAAACCGGAGGTGTGAGGCAAGATCCAGTGTGGAAAGGACTGACTACAATAGTTTCCTGTGACGAGAAAAGTCCTGTTGAGACAGAGTAAGGATAGGAGCAGGAACAGCTGGGAGGCAGGAAGTGATAATTAAACTGGAGAGTGGGGGCACTTGGGAGGTGGTTTTGCACACTCTGAAGTCTAGTATGACTTCAGTGGAAAGGCAGTGCAACTCAGTAGTTGTTTCTGCCAGCCAAAAAAATAGAAATAAAAGCCCTGCACCCATTTAAAGATGGTTCCTCAAAGTACACTTTGCTCTTCACTAAACAATGTCCAAAGTAGATGATCTGAGCCATAAGGCAATTATTTCTGTCAAGGCTTGTTAGAAATCAAACATTATGTTTTGTGAAGTATTGATGGCTTCACAATTCTTTGAGGTCAAAACAAAGACATTTTTGAAAATGTGAGAATTTTAGGCAGGAATAACCAATAACTTAGTGGACACAACACTCATCTGGGATAATAAATCTTTCTTGTGCTCAAGAACAAAGACTTAAGACAGAATCTCTTCTCAGGGAGACACCTTAGTCACTTGCCTTCAGAGTCAAGCTCTCTTTACAGCGCCATTAATCTTTGCATAACAAATTATAACTTCACAAACCCAGAATGGAAGCTAGACCATACAACCCAATACTACCTCCCCGCTACCATCCTGCAGGAGATTCAGCACCTCTTACCAAACAGCTTAGGACCTAGCAAATATCTTTCACCTTAGATACAGTTCCTGCTTCAATGGGCAGGCTGCCTTAGACCATGTGAAAGGCTGTGAGGGATTATGGCTGGTATCATTTTTCGCTCGACACCAGGAGCTGAACAACACAGAAGCTCCAGGACTTGAGGGCAAAAGGGATTCTGAGATTCCCCCGTGTGTGATATAACACATGACAGCTTCATCTAACCTTTTGGCTATTTCTGTTCTAAATTTTTGAGCTGTTTGTGACCCCAGAGCAACACAATAGTTAATCAGGTATGTTACTTCAGTGGTATCATACGGATACTTCCAAGTTTTACTGCTTGGGGATCTGAGCTGATACATGCATTTTCATTATCGTTATCATCATTATTATTCTGTATTTGATACATGACTCACTGTGTCACATATTCAGTAACCGGGATCCCCTGGTTTCCTATGCTGTAAAAATTAAGGGAGAGAAAAATGTTCCTCCTGAGCTAGCATGCCTTGGATTTTTTTTGTATACCTGTGCACTGCTTTTCTCATAGCAAAGTTCAAGTTCAGCCTCAAGCTTCTCAGCAGTAACAAAATTAATAAAATTAAATCTTGGCACTCTAAGAGAAGGATAACATAAATTGTTCTAGGGTTAGCGAGCTCAGTATTTATGGCAGTGGTACAGCACTTCCCTCAGACGCCATCCACCCAAAAAGATCATGGTGCTGAAAATAACTTCCTCACCAGAGAAGAATCACAGTTACAGGACATAATCTTCCCTTGCTTTGCTCTACATCTGTTTCCGCTCCCACTGGCTTTCTAGGACTGTGGCAATGCATGCATGTGCCTGTCCCATTGAGACAGACAGGCCTGCCAGGTGAAGGAGGAGACATAAATAGGAGCTGAGCTCATCTCTAGCCTCTTCTGCTCCGCCCTGTACACCCACTGAGCTTTTAAGGAATACACTTCAAGGAAAAGGTTGTGGCAGAAACTGTCACAGATGTGACCCGATTTATACAACCTTCAGAGCAGAGCAGTGTCAAAGATGAGAAAGCAGTCACATTGATTTCTATATCAGTGTCTGTCCCCTATGTACACCACATTGCAGAAAGCTCTTCTAAGACTGGAACAATAGATGCTAGGGTATGTCTCAAAGGGAAAAATGACCTTTCATATATGGAAGTAAAAGTATTGTGTTTGAATGTAGAAGTTCCTCCTGAAAATGCTCACCAGCAGTGAGTGAAAGAGCAGACTGCTCAAATACAGACCTGTTAGGTGGATTTTTACTGTTTGGAGATATGAAGACTTCATTCAGCAGTAATGTTTGGTTTCAGTATTTCTGTTTGCTAAACGCTTCTACTATGATAGGCTACCTTATCAAAGTGCAAGATTTTTAGATTTTGTATTGCTAATTATTACTTTGAGCGTTGTTCCTTGGTTGAGTTCAGTGTGCTAAAAAATGTCAAATAACTTCACAATCTTTAAAGTTCACTTGAGTTGATGTATTAGAAAAATGTTCAGCAAACACTAATTATCAATAATCTAGCCATATACAATGCAGCCTGATTACATTTACATATAGAGGAAAGTCTAATGCAAATGGCACAATCAGATACTTCTATTGATGCTGCACTGAATACAGCCTGTAGAAAACATTATTTTCTCTCAAAAACAACAACTTCAAAACATCTCGATGCATAATATCTCCTTGCAAGCAGAGTATTTGCCCTTCAGTGCAGATTTCCTCGTTTACCTGATTACATGCACTTTGGAAAGCCTCAAGGTGACTAGGTATTTTTAGAGTGAGCAGAGAAGAGTGGTAGGATTTGAGATATTTCTGAAGAAAATATCTTTTTTAAAGGCACTTAAGTCTTACTCATGTTTATATACTTCTTTTAATACACATAACCCTCCATGTTGCTAACCGACAAATTATATCTGTGCATTTTCAATAGCAGCTTCTCGCAGTTAAGAAATTCCGCATTTGCTCTACAGCATTATTCCTATTCATTTCATAATAAACACCACAGGGCGGTTTCCTGTGTCTGCCAGTCCAGGGACACACATGAGAATATCAGTAGTTGGTGAATATATCAGCAACACAGAGAAACCAAGAGTCTCATCCAAAACCTGCTGAAGTAAAGAAATGTCTTCCCCTAACCTCAGAAGGCTCCAGAATGGGTCCTGTGTATGTGTCCTTCACATAGCCTCAGAAATAACCTATAAGCTGCAAAATCATTTTCCCAGGTCCAAAGCAGATGAAAGTGGCTCTTGTATCCTTTATTCCCTTCTCTGGCCTTCAGTTGCCTCAACCTTCATGCTTTTCCTGCAGTGTGCTGTAACACCCAGCTGTCCATGGTCAGGAAATGCAGTTCCAGGTGCATGCTGAAATGCAGGACTGCTTAAACAGGTTCCTTCTAGAAAGCATGTGTCATCGTACCTTGATGCTCTACTGCGCATGGCTTCACCGATGTGTGTGCAGAGCTCTGTCAATGCTGCTAGAGATGAGCACGGAGGTACAGGTATTGAATTGCACAGGATGGTTCCCTGCCAGCCGGGATTTTCACCTCTGCAGCGCTCTTAAACCTCTGCCACCTCAGAGAACAAGCCAGGCTGTGATTCCCACTTTGTTAATGTGCAATGGAAACAACGTTGATCTTAACATCCACCTTAGCTTATCCTCTTTAAAGGTACAATCCTTGTCAAAATATGTTGAATTATGAACCATAAAATACCGCTATCGTTAAGTCCTTTTTGTTTGAGATCCCTACAGGGGATAAATGTCTACAGGCTTATGGACAGGATAATTCCGGTTCTCTTATTCATGAAGAATTTTTTAAAGGATATCCCTATCCATACTGGAAAAAGTATGGATACTTTCGTATTATTTTTTCTTAATTAGTTCTATGGATTAGCATATGTATTATGCATAAAGGAAGAAGAGCATAACCATTAACTTTTCCAGAAAATGTACAGACAGTTGTATGGCATGAGATGAACTGGAAATGGTCTCTCCACCAGCAAATTTGGATTACACTTCGTCAAAACCAAGGAGAACATGCAAATAAAAAGCTATACATCGGCATTGTAGGATGCTGCTGTTCATAAGGTTGGCTTACGCATACAACAAATTTAGTAAGAGACCAAATCTGGTGCGCAACATCCAGTTATGAATATTGCTGGCAGGGGAAACTTCTACATAAATATATGACATTCTTTATTCTGATAATGCTAAACTTTAACCAGAAGCTGAATTTATACTTAAGAAGAACAACTTTGGATAGACCTTGCTTTTGAAATATTAAAAAAAAAAAAAAAAGAGAGAGAGTTGTTTGGAATAAAATATTGTTCTTCTGTGGTTTGGTTTTTGAACGGTTTTCTAGTTATTTTACTGCCAAGTATATGCTAGTTATGAATTCAAAACCATTTAGGCAATTTCAGGTTGATTTCAGGAATCTGACTGACCAGAAGAAGGTAACATAATCTTCATTTTTTATTTGTATTTACGGAATCAAAAGCTTCACATCTTAGAATATTTTTGAGAAACTGTCCATGAAAAAAGTGTGCAGGATTTTTATTTTTGTGAAGTATCTCAATGAAAAATCTCTGACTGATAGTAGTGATGCCAGAAAAAGAGCTTTGAGAAATTCTAATGGAGGATTTGAACGTTTTGAGGTAAAAAACCCCCAAACCTCTTGATATTACCCTGCAATGCTCCTCAGGCAGAAAGAGATGGTATCACATTTTACCTAACATCTGTGCTCAAGAAAACTCCCTTCTCAGTAAGTCCATTTGAATTGATTGCTGGACTGACAAAAACCACGGGATAATCTTTTGGCCACACCTCAGGTTCTTTTTTGTTAGTGGAGGGACATCTCTGTTTCAGCATTTCCATAGTTGTCTTTTTTAACTAAAAAGGTGCATAATTTAGCATCTAAACATAAAGATACCCCAAGTCAAACAGTCTGATGAGTATATATCACTAGCTGGGGCAGAGCAGGCTTATGGCTAAATACACTTTCATTTTTATTAACTTGTATTCTTTGCAAATTAAACATATCATGAAGTACTGAACTGTATTGCTGTATTTCAAGAGGTCTACCTCAACAGTAGAGAAAAAAGCTGACTGTTACTTAGTCTCTTGCAATTTGGGCCGATGCTTTAATTGCTATCAGATATTTAGTCTTGACTTTAAAGTCTATCTAAGAGATGTTTAACCTTCTTTTCATCTGCTGACTTGGATAGAGAGGTGACATGTGGCACTAGAAGTTATAGTGCTCTCCTGTTATACAGGCTGCCTCCCAAAGTAGCCTCACCAACATTTTCAGATATCAGGACAGCAGAGAATTTTTTTCTCTGTATGTCTTAACCTTCCTCATTATTTGACTCATCTGACTGGCTATGCCTGGCTAGTTTGCTTTCACTAAATAACTTGTAAGTCTTGTGTGTATCAGTTGTCACCTAAGTATCTTGCATGAAATATGCTCGTGGTGAAAAAGTTGAGGGAGAATCATGCAGTATTTCAGAGAAGAACAATAATTCTAGAATTATCAAGTACAGTTGCTCAAGACAAGCAGTTTTTTTGTATTTTTTGAGCTCTGCCAGGCTGGGTCAGGAAGGGTAGGCACTGTCGCCCATCTCCATTTCTCTGCTTTTTTGCTGATTGCCAATCACCCACAGCAGTGGTTTGTGGGGGTCTTTTTTTCTCTGTTGTTGAAGGCTTCTGTCAAGAGACCTAAGAAAAAAGATATTCATTAGGCTCTTTCCTACTCTTGCAGAGTTCACTAGAAGCTGATTTAAGGATCTGATCTTCTGTATTTTGAATGCAACAGACCACATGCACATGGAAACAGTTACAGCAAATGTAAATAGCCCTTGCAGTACAAGTAGCTGTTTTTTGAAAAACACAAGAATAGGTTTCCATTAGAAAAAAAGTAAGCTTTGGCAATTATTTAAAATTAGTGTAAGGTGAGAATCAGAGTAAAATTTAAGCAGAAGAAATTTGGTAGTAGGAATACTCATTATAACCTAATCATATTCATCACTAGTGTAGAGACAGTACAATACTTTCATCTTTAGAGTACATTAAGCAATATACTCTTCAATTTTTACAGAAGAAATGCTTTAGAAAGATGCTAACAATCTAAATTTCACCAAAAAATGGGTTCTAAATACAAGCAAAATTATTTTCTTCTTTCAGTGAGCTACATTTCCTAGAAAAAATGCCCAGTACTTTTTTTTTAAGCATAAGTAGTTACAGCTCTTTTGAAATACAGTATTTTAGATTTTATTGCCTTATTTTTTTACGAGATTTATATTCATGTGAGATTCTGTCAGCGAGCAAAAGATCAAAAGTATCTGAAATCCATCTGATAATCGTGTATGGACATATGATCACATTTACAATTTCCCCATAGTTTTCAGAATGTAGAGAAAGCTGAGCCCACCAAAGAGCGTTACAGTCAGATTCCGTGTACATACATAAACCGCAGATTAACATTTTACCTAATCTGCACCCAATTTACAGATTTCTACCAGAAGGGGGTGCTTCGAGCAAACCGGTGCTCCAGAGTCCTAAAGAGAAAACGCTGAATCCTTTTATCACACCATGGCACTTGATCTTCCATGTACCCTTTCAAATATCCTAAGTATGTATATACATATCAGCCTGTTTTCAGTTATCAAAGTCTCCACAGTCTTTGAGCGTGTAAAAGGCATTAAATAAAACAAATGAATTAGTTTAGAACTAGCTAAGTGTTCAAAAAGAACTCAGATGTATGAAGCATCATGGAAAGATTTACTTATTTCAGTTGTACTTGGGAAGACCAGTAGCTGAGATTATTTTTTTTTCTAAGGTTTTCTGGCACAATTTTTTGTTTTCTTATTTTTATTAATAAAGCAGCTAGAGTTTGTAGGAGTTTAATTTGATGTGGAATACAATGATATTGCACATTCGACGTTTTTAGTACGATAATCAGAGTGCTTATTTAACGGGGGTGAAGAGAAGAAAGTGTGGTGTTTTGAATGCAGCAACAAAAGCCATTAAGCACAAGTTACCTCTGAACTACCATTCAGTTTGTCTGTGTCAGTGCTGAATATTAAGCAGCAGACATTGAAGCACTGTCAAAGACTAGTTTCTGAGTTTTGAATTATAAGAAGTATACTGTCATAGATGATAAAGTATATAAAAATGATCAGTCACTCGCTTTGCTGGAGTGACAAGAATATTTTGAACTCTGCCAAGGAAAGACGTACGTGACCAGATATATTATGGGTATTATTTAGATGCAACTGAGATGCATTTTATTATGTATTCTACTGTTAACACACATTTTAATTATATTAATAAAATATAATTCCTCTTCCAATGTACTTTTAGATCAGTTCTGTTAATAGTGGGACTTTAAATATGCTGAAATGTAGATAGAGTATATTTGAAAAATGAAAATAAGTAATGTTTATCTTCAAGTTGTAATTAAGGTTCATGTAAAGTTAATGTTAGGTTTTCCACACAAGAGATACATCTCCACAAAGTCATCTGGATACAAAATGAATAATTAACAGCATAGATAAATTCCCTTTTATCACAAATAGATTAGAGTTAGAATAAAGGCCCAAATCAATCTGCACATGAATATTTTTTAATACTTTTAGAAATGTAGATTAGAATTGCAAATACTTTCAAGCAGTAGCAGACTCAAACACTGTGTGTTTCTGTAGAAGCCCATGAGAACAAAATCTCAGGCAGATTGTTAATACCTGTGCTATTTGCCTTTAAGTTGAGTGGGGTAGGTCAGCTGGTTTTGGAAGGATATTTTTGGGGGTTCTTTAGTGTTTTGGGGGAAGTGGCAAAGGTTGCTGAGCTGGAAGGGTCCTGTTCACATGAGAAGCAGAACGCAGGTGGATTTTGCTGCTCACAAATTTGGTAAGTCAACTCAAATCAAGCCTGAAAGCACAGATGTATCTGCAAGGACGCACTGGGCAGGAAAGCAATTGTTTCTTAGTCTTCATTTTGGTGTGATTTCATGTTGTCACTTCAAGTTTCTACTTGAAGTGTGAAATAACCTGATTTTAATTTCAATAAAACCAAGCTATATCTGATTTTAAAAGCCTTTTGTTCTGCTTTGGGGCACTCCTCGCAAGGCCAGCTCAAGGCTTTGCGTGACTAGGAATCCTACCATGTATACTGTATCAGGAAGCAGTGGATTAAAAAGTTATTAGACAACGGCATTAGTGTTAACAGTAGGTCTAAAACAACAAGGTTTTTCAATTTAGGAAATGCTACCTCTGGAAATTTTTTTTTTTCTTTTTCTTCTGTGGGAATTAATTGAAGGTGAATGCCTGAACCCTGGAAGGTCAGAACACTCCCAAATCCAGAGAATGAGGAACTAAGAGTACAGGAGCAGGTATGATCTCATTTTCAGCTCAGCATACCATCAAGAATGCAAAATAATACTCTGTTGAGGTAGTAACTGGGAAAGGAACATGAGCACTCCCTGTGCCACCTAGAAAATGCTTTGGAGCAAGTGAAGGTTAGACTGAACACAGCAAGCCATAGAGGTCTTGGCTTCGTGTTCACACGGAGCTGCTACTTTAAGCTTGCTCTTGGTTCAGTCACTTGACCTCCTTTTCCCTTAATTTAAACTAGCTGGCAAAACTGATTAAAAAGGAGACCGTAGCTGAAAACCAGGTGCTGTCATTGAGATGAGCCATTCTGGGCAGACGCCTTACAAAAATTAACTAAAATTAGCAGCCCACCATTTAGGGTAACACGCCTGATGAATGATGCAAGGATGATAGATGATTCCTTATTTCCATTCTAAATTCAGTTCTTTTAGTGAATTAATAATGTCATCTGTACCAGCTAGACCACTGTGTTACCTTTGCAGGTGCCATGCTTTATCACAGCTTCCCTTTATGCTTGGTTCTGTCCCTTTTCACTTTGCATTACCAGACCTGTAGTGGTAGCATTAAGAAATTAAGGTGAAAATGGAAACTAGTAATGGTAGAATTAATTCCCAGTGTATAATTTACTGGTATTTCTATGGTGTGGGCGGAGTGCCTCATATTTTCAGTAAAGAAAATTTTCAAAAACACAAAAGGTAGGGAATAGCGTTATTTATGTTTTCTCATTAAGTGTTTTGCTGTAAATTGAATGGAAAGTCCTTGGCAGATGATGGGGGAGAAGTGATTTTGGTTTCTGCTTAAACCACAGTCTCACCTTTTCTGTGCATCTTCTGAATTCTGGACTGTGAAGGTTAGAAAGGAAAATGTAACTATATTGTTTTCATATCCACCAGTTATTTGTGTGTTCACTGGAATTGCCAAATATTTCCATATAGAGTTCTGCTGCTCATTTAACTACAGGCTTTGAAGTGGTCACACAGCTTGGTAATATATAAACGGGGAATTAACTGTCAAGAACTGTAAATATTTTCCTAGGAGGGAACAATAAATATGGGTTTAAATGACAGATTTTAATAAGGACATGTTTTTGATTGTGAATAGCTCATTATAATTACATACATTCAGTGTTATTATTTTTTTAAGTTATCATTCTTGCTCATCCTGACTAAATATGTTGGCATAAATATGGGCAGTTAGTGTTCTCTGTCATCATTTATCACTTATATAGCACTGTAACTGTTAATGGTCCTTTATAATGTACAGAAGTATATGAAACAGGGACCATAACTCTGCTGTCAGGAGCTTATGAACTCTGAACCAAATATTTAGACAGCTTGATGTGATGTTCAGATAAGTCCTCTTATGTATGTTGCTTGTACACTGAATTACCTCATAAAATGCTCAGCAATCTAACCCTGCTCTAGCAGAGCATTTAAACCTAGTTCCAAGCAGGTAAGTAGCTGTAATGACACTCGTGGAACTTAAAGTTAAGGGGCTGTATATGTACGTGTGTGTGAGTGAATTCATCTGACATAGGGCAAGACCATTCTGAACTGCCCCAGAATGAGATTTGGGTAGTTGGTCCCAGAGATAATGTTTTCGACACTGAATAGAGTTGGGGGCCTGCAACAAAATTCTTGTGAGTGAAGGATGAATCTTGTGTTGACAGAATCTTTCTTCTTAATCTTGTCAAGGAGCTCTCTGTGGGTCCTGGCTCCTCTCTCCCCTTGCTAAAATGTCAGAGGCAATAGATCTTTATGTCCGCATTCCCTATGCGGTTTCAGTGACTCTGGGCACCAGGGTGGGACCAGCATT
>NW_010413375.1:3182-11550 GCF_000710305.1 Buceros rhinoceros silvestris | reverse complement strand
GCATTGTGCTTCTGTACAAGTGTCATTTGGTTATTTTATAAGGATCGGTATTCCTTATAAATACCTGAGCCTGGGAGCGGGGGGAAGACTTTCTGCTTTTCCCCACCACTGCTTTTTTGAAGCATTTTCCATGAATGCATTAATTTTATGGACTGTAGCCCTACTTTGTTGGTGGCAAGACAAGAGAAGGCAGCCAGAAAAACAAAGAAATAAAGGAAAAAGGCAAGACACAAAACTTGTGAACTGATGCTTAGGCAACTCAATTTTTGATCCCTTCCCGGTATGTTATTCTAGAAACGATCTGAATTCTTAGTATTGCAATCTTTAAATCTTCATGGTACTGTTATATCATATAAGATGCAATCTAACGTAGGGAGGCTGCGGGCTTGTGAGGCTGAACTAGATGATTTCAAATCTCTTTTAGAACTACGTGGTTCTGGGACTGGGCACCTGCGCTCGAAGTGCATTGAGGACATCACCAATATTCAGTAATGTAAAGGACTGCTGTTCTTAAGCTCTTCAGACTTGGCTAACCCAACTAAATGCTGTACCATATGCAAAGTTTGCCATATTGGATATGTTGAGTGGGAAGCACCATTGGTAACATCCTTCCATCACAGAAGCAATTCCTATGTTTTTTTCCTTCTTATGACCTTTTATGTTGTTCTGACATAACTATTTTATGTGTTGTTTTTATGCATTAAAATGTGATTCTCTTTATCACTCAGCAGTCTTTATTGCATCCAAAGCATTCCTTTGAGCTGTTTATCTGCAGTACATGGGAAGGGTAAATAACTGTTTAGGTGCAAGTTCAGTTTAGTAAGGAAAAGCCTTACTCAAGAAAAATCTGTTTGCTAAACCAAATTTCAGTTTTTCAGTAACATAATAACAGTACTATAGTTGATACCTTTCCTTCCTATATCTGGCCTCAATCTTTCTTATTCCTCTTTATTTGTGCCCCTCTGTTGGGGCCCAAGGAACCAAAAAGTTCAGAGCCCAATCAGGTATTTGATTAAGCTGCCTTAGCATTGCTCACTTTATTTTCTTGGATTGAAAATTGTTTAGTTTTTTTTTCCCTTAAAAGAAGTCCTTTTAATATAAAATAAGTATTGCTTATTTTATATAGCATTCAAAAATGAAGAAAATTGTCGGTAATAAATTTAGCTTCGAAGTTACAGGACGCTCTGAGATGTGTTACTGGAAATCTCTCTAGCTGTGCTCTTCTACTTCATAAAAATAGTTCTGCCCACGTATCTCACTTCCCACATTAATGTTAAAACAACTAAAGAAGGTATTCCAGCCCTCTTTTTTTTTTCTGTCAATAATTATTTTTTAATATATATTTTATTCATGATGGGAGTGCTCTAAAAGAAAAAAACGGAACAATGGCCTCAAACTCATTATTCAATAAGGTGATACTCTGGTGAGCACTATGACACATCAGAGAGATCAAAAGCTGGAGTTCACATTGATTTTCTACCTGCTGAAGAATACGGCACAATCCTGCACCTCCCTCTGGAAGAGTTCTAAAACTTTAGAACTGGGATATTTTCCTCTCCCAATCTTGTGACTCTACTCTTGGAAATTCTCTCCCAAACTGCACAAATGTCATATGTTTTCACACTGGTTTTAATGAAAATCGTACAGTTTCTCTCACATCACCCTGCTTCTCTGCACTGGACAGCCATGCTGCCAAAGATTTCTGCAGCCTGGATCTTAAAGCAGCACCTAAAGCAGTTTCTTTAAGTTTCAGAAACTCACACCATCTGAGTTTGGTGTGACCTCATCCAGGTACTTTCTATACGCCAGACCACTGGGGTTTTCTGTGTGGTTTTTTTTTTTTTTTTTTAAATCTCCTCCTGGCTTTGTCCTGCATTTGTAAAATGGAGAGCATAATGCTGTCTTTTCCCCTCGCTGCCTTGTCTGCCCTCTACGAATTCATTTCCAAGCAGGGCCTGTCTGTTTTGAAGCCTAATCAGAACGGGCTGGCAGCCTCGTGTAGCCAGCTGATGTGGAGAGAGATGAGCAGATGTTACTGTGAATAACAACAGCCTGAGTCAAACAATACCGCATTTCAGCCCTGCAAACTGTAAGCATTCTGGTATCTGAGGGTATGTGCAACAGTTTATCTTCTCTTGAAATGAGAGCTTGGCGTTGCTGTGCTGTGGCTTCAATATGTGCCAGCATTCAGTAGGGGTTAAGCTCCCAGGTTGAAGGTGTGATGCTTTGGTTTCATGCTTAAGGCCGAAAGAAAGCAGGATCCTTCCTCCTTGTTCCTGTTTCCTTTTAATGACAGGCCTTTAATGTTGCCCTTAATATCGCGTATGGGAAACAGTGGAGTTTTGACTGTGCGCAAGACAACATAAGGGTTTCATAGCACTTCAGTTGCTTTACCAATTCTCAGTATTCTGCAGAATGTTAATTGACATCTTTCACAGGAACTGATTTATAACTTGAGCTCCATCAAATCCAGATTCTGACCTGTTTGTTGACAGTAAGTTGTACCTTCCTCTTTCGAAAAATGTATATACTTGATTTAGGAATTATGCATACAGATAGACTACCACTAGCAATAGTTTTTGACGGTTCTTGATCAGTTAGCTTTAGAAAACTGGTATCATGGACTTTCAGCGTGGTGCAGTGGCAGACCTAAATTGGAGTTTGTGGTGATGTTTTATGTAAAAAATTTTGTTTCTCAATAGTGGAAGGTTATGCAGAGACACATTGCCAGGCACCATGGCTTCAGTGATGAGCAATAACTTGTTGACTGCTGTTAAATTGCTTGCTAGTGACTGTCCATCCGTGTCAGGAAGTAGGGGAGAACCTAGATCAAAGAGGGCTCAAGTTTGAGTGTAGATTAGTCTAAAGAATGCAGTTCATAAATATGGAGAAAGATGTCAAAGCAATTAATAAGGTTTTAATTCTTAATTGAGATGAGCAAGGTACTGCCTGTTGTGAATGTGATTTATCTACAATATCTGGATCACATGCCAACTCTTACTGTTACACAACTGGAAATCTGTGCTGCTTGTAAGTACCAGAGCAGATTTTAGCATGAGATCATGATTAATTTGATTTACAAGTTCTTATTTTCCGAATTACATGGGGGAAATTATTCACAATTTAGTATGATTCTCTGATAACTGTTGTGCTATTTCATATCTGTTATTACATATTTAGGAGGGGATGTTTGAGATACTGTTTTAATACAAGTTGACATGCTGAACTTTAAGAGAATTGGCAATGGAGGACACTTGGCTTTTTTTTTTCTTTTGTTGCATCTCTCTGTTCATAAAAGTCATAAAACTTTAAGACAGCATTTAGAATTGTGTGAGAATGAAAATTTAACAGCTTCAGGTAGCATTTACCCTTTTTCCTCCCTCTCCAGTGTTTTCAGCCCTGTTTTCACACGACGGCGCTGTAAAGAAGCCTACCTGTCCTCTCCCCCACCCTGCCATGACCTTCCCCTTTTTGTTCCCTGGACTGTGAGCCAAATTGGCTCAGTGTTATACAACCAACAAGCCATTTGTACTGCTTCTGATCTAAACTCCTTAACTTTAAGTGCCTTATTTTCATTGTTGGATAATAGGAGGGATCTACATCTTGGATTAAACTCTTTTGGACAAGCCCTATGGAATTGGGCCAGCAAGGGAAGAGAGTACCAGGCAGCCAGCTGCAGCAATGGTTAATGCGGGGCCGTAAACATGCTTTTGTCTGTCTGGAGAAGCTGCTGTTTGTTGGCCATCAAAGCAGATAAATCCAGGATTCTTGCAGTTAGAGATTTCCAAGAAAAGCACAGGGCTTCATCAGGTGAAAGTGGATTGTGATGTGTTAAAAAGAAAAAAAAGTCTCTCTTGTTATATATCTGTAACATGTTAGGAATCAGGATTCGGTCGAACATTTGGAACCTCCAGAACTCTGAAACTATTAAAATGAATAACAGCTTTGAACACTGAGCTGTAGGATGATGCTGTCAGCTGGATACTGTTATGCAAGAGTCTCCAATTAGTCTACCTCCTCAGATAGACTGAGGTTGACTGGGGCGCTGGTTTCACAGAGGGTGAATATTTCTTACAGAGGGTGAAGATCAGTCTTCTTTCTTGGTGGTGTACAGATCACTGAATTGGAAGGGGGCAAAACAAGTGTTTTATTAGTGGTATGAAAAAATGTTTATTATAAGTTAGTTTTTCATACCACTAAACTGCTTCCACTGTTTGAAACAATGTATGGGGTCACTTCAAACAAAGTGTGAGGCTACCTGCAAAAGAACAGTGGACAATTTTAATGAATCCTGAAGTCACTGTCCACAGACTTGATCTAGAAGGAATTAATAACTCTACCAAAGTAAGAATAAGTACCCGAGGGTGGCTATTTAATTGTTTTTTTTAAAAAAAAAACAGATTTAAGGATTATAAACACACTGACCATCCAAAACCTGTTCAAAAAGCAGTTACCACTTTTTCCCCCTGAAATTTAGGGAAATCCTCTGGGACGTGAGCTAGATGCAACAAAGGCAAGGAAGTTTAGAAATGGGAAAATAGTTGTTAGAGAGCAGTCTCTCTAGGGGTACCTATTTAAGAGGAAACAATCTTCAACAGCATCCTCCTCATAGGAGGAAGAAACCAGGCTCAGAGAAAATTGTATCAGTGAGTATAAGAAAATGTTCTTGGATATCTTCTGGCTCAGAAAATCTATCATACCAATTTTTGTTCCCATATTCAGGTATGTCTTCTCCTGAGAGGTCTCGAAGCATGTGCTTTTAACTTGGTGTTTCATCACAGTCCTTTGATCAAAGCCATTGGTAGTTTCACTGTGAGAGTAGAAAAGTCAAGCTGACTATAAGGAAACAGTAAAAATAAGAAAGGATAAAACCAATCTGATAAGAGTTAGCAGTGTCATTTCCCAAATGTATCTCAGTGCTCAGCATGAGTCAACTGGAAGGACTGAATATTTTCATCATCATCACGGCTTGGCTTCGTGGAAGACGATTTGGGAAGGGCTTTCCCCACGCTTACTGCAAGCGCACTCATGGCTGAAAAGGCCAATGCAGGATAGGCAAGACCGGTTGCAAAGAGCACACCTGAAGGTCTCCTTGGGTGGTACAGTCGAGGCACGGTTCTTTCTGCACTGTCTTTTCTCCCTGAGACTGATTCTACGCGTGCTCTCAAAGGAGGCAGCAGCGTTATGTATGGTGTGTCTCCAAATCTCCCGATTGGTTACAGAAGTACAAAATGCTACTGAAATCTGTTCTATTAATGCTTCAGCCTTTGCAGGAGAAGGATGGTCTTAATTTTCTCATGTTGAAAAATCCTTTGCAGCTTTTTAAGTTCTTCAGGTAAGATGGGCATGTTTCATGATTATCTCTGGTTTGGCAGAAGGCATGGATTCCTTTATTGGTTCATGAATCATAAATCACATGAGCTTTTACCTAGTTTTAATATACTATTATGTCTCTATCTAAAATGTTGGCTATAGAAGAGTGCAGTGAGATGGAAAGTAAGCCTCAGATTGTCTTGGTGAACTCATTCTTATAGATCTATAAATATTTTACAGTGACCTTCAACTCCCAGAGCAAATGTTTTTGCTTCCCTACATGATGGCACTCATACCTATTGTGATTCTGCTGCATGGCGAATGGGGAGGGATCAAAGAACAGATAGTGACAGGTCTCCACCACATTTTTCTCTAAGAACAGGTCTGCCCTGAAAGCTGAGCTTGTGGGATGAGCTCATGGCCATAGGCAGCTTATATACAAGCGGGAAGATTGATTTCAAAACTGTCAGCTTGCCTTTTTCTCCTCTGATCCAGCTCATAGGCTACCACATGGGGAGCCTGCAGTAGCCGGCAGAGAGTAATTTGAGCGCACTTTGCAACACCCTGAGAGATCTCCTGTTCACAACTTGCTGTGCAGTCCATTAGTGAGAGTTTTAATGAGCTAGTTACTTAGCAGCCAGATTTGGTTATGTAATCCTCCAAGAAGGTATTAAGCTATTATTAAAAATTTGCAAGGTCCTTCCAAAATAAAGCAAAGCAAATTGCTCGGACCCGCCTAATAGCCTACCACAGGGGGAGCCTGCAGTAGCCGGCAGAGAGTAATTTGAGCGCACTTTGCAACACCCTGAGAGATCTCCTGTTCACAACTTGCTGTGCAGTCCATTAGTGAGAGTTTTAATGAGCTAGTTACTTAGCAGCCAGATTTGGTTATGTAATCCTCCAAGAAGGTATTAAGCTATTATTAAAAATTTGCAAGGTCCTTCCAAAATAAAGCAAAGCAAATTGCTACTAAAACTTTGTTATCTGTGGATCTTTGCAGGAATTCATTTGGTCTATAACATTTTACATTAATTTCCCTTCCTTTTTTAAGATACAGTAAATGGTCAGATGCATTATGTAAATTAATAAATTATCCACCCTGTACGACTATAAAAGCTATTCAAGTGGAGCCCTCAGAAAAATTAAAGCCCATCAATACTGCCTGTTTTAGTCCTCCTATGTAGAAACAGCACATGGTAGTTATGTATCAATGGCCCTCTAGTACTAGTTACACAAAATGATTTTCAGCAAGAGAGTTCTAATGGTTCAAGAGATGCAGTCATCTAAAAATAAATCAGCCTTTTCCAAAGTGCCCACAGCAGCACATCATAATCAAAGTTGATTACATTTGCACCCTGCATCAAATGGATGTATCAGAGTGCACCAAATCACAGAGACCTAATGGTTCACACCTGGCAGAGAGCTATTTGACATTTCACACTATTAATGTAAGTGTTCCTGAGGCATGAGATTCGTAATACCAGGCTCTACTGTAGTGTGTTAAAGAGCTATCTCAGCTAAGACATATCACCCTGTCCATTGACTTCTTTTAATATAACAGGATCTTCTTCAGTCATAGATCATAATAAAGATTTTGTCCTGTCTGTGGAGTGTTTGCCTCCCTATCAAGACAGCAATGTAACTTTTTATCTTGCCTCTTTCCCGTACCACCCTGCTCAGAATGACCTACTTTCCGGCTACCCAACTCCATAGACTGAATAACAGCTTAAATGCTGCATATTTCCTCCAGTAGATCTGTGGTCTTCTATATGTTTCTTATGCACATTGAAGAAACAGGTAATAAACTGGCTTACCCAACAAACTCGGGCTTGTTTTAAACCACTTGTTGTGGTCAACACCTGCTTTCCGTTATGCATTTTTACCTGTAATATTTCATGTTTTTTACGATTTCAACCTTCCTACTGAACTGTTCTGCTTAACCATCAATAGTCAGGCCCCTCTGTATTCTGAAGGATGCTTCTCTCTTCTGTGGTTTACAGAAATATTAGAAATCTTCTAATTATCTGAGATGCTTAGCAGTTACAGCTTTGAATAAGCTTTTGAAATTATGAAAACAAAAAAGAAAATACCATAATTAAAGTTCAATCAACAGTCCTTCAGTTTCCTTAAATGGAGTTATTTTAATCGAAAGACTTTTACAGTGTTAGAGGCTTTAGTGGTACAGGTTCTCCCCTCTCTCCCTTATGTATTCTGATCTCTGGTATCTCGAGATATTTTTGCAGGATGCTTTGAAGACCACACACGTCTACCTTTTACATCTTTTTTCCTCTCCTGCTGCTTATTACATAGTTTTGCTGTTTAATGGATCTTCGTAATAACTTTTTCAGATGCATATGACTACTTTTCCATGGCAGGATTATTGCAAGCCTTTTGTGCTGCTTATCTATGTTGAAATTTATCATGAACATAGTCCAAACAGGTGTGAAAGTCTTACATCACCTTTACTACTGGCTAACAGGTACTGCAATAAAAATAATAGATAAGGCTAAATATTACTGGACATCTCATCTTGAGCCTTCCAGACACAAACCTGCCATTGACACAAAAGGGGATTTTTTTTCCAGGGAAATGGAAGGGTTGGGCCCTAGATGACAAAGATATGCAATTTAGGAGCTTAAGTTCAACTGACCCTTAGGTAGTAGGGGGATGCTGCACATGTTCCTTGCAAAGGATTAGTCTCTTCATTAGTATTCAGCACAGTAATTTCCTGGCACATATTTGATTGACAAAGCATATAAAAGGGCCTTCTAAAGCTTTTGTATGAAATAAACAATGTCCTGAGGCCAAACCCCTTGTCAGTAGTCTTGAGTTTTACCAAGCAAGCAATTTATCATGTTCAGCCCACACAGGTGACAAATCAGTGTTGCAGATACTATTGTACAAAAGCATCAGGCACTTGCAGAACCGTGGGCTCAATTTTTAACTCCTTCAAGGAAAGGACTAATCAGCAGCTAGATTTCTGGTATGGGATTGCTCTTTATTCTTTGAAGTATCTGCATGCCCAGGAATTTTACATATTCACATGTGCTGAGTA
>NW_010413375.1:2640-3075 GCF_000710305.1 Buceros rhinoceros silvestris | reverse complement strand
TCCTGCTGCTTACCCCCAAAGTCTGGTTAGAACAACAGGTGGGACTTCACAGGCAAGATGTGGATAGCTAACAAGGCAACAATGGCTATGTGCAAAAACAAAAATTAAAAATAACAAGAAGCTTAAGGAGATAGAAGTCTGAATCTCCCATTTACTTTAGGCAGCATTTACTTTGTGGGAGTTATTATATTTTTCCTTATTCTATTTCTAAAATACTAGTGGTGTGGGAGCTAATGTATTTTTATGGGGCAAATTTGGTCTTATTCTAATTTTTTAAATTTACTTTGTGCTTAATCTGTGAGAAAAAGAGAAACTGCTCCCCTTGAATTTCCATAAACCTAGAACTTCAAATGATTACCTTTTGATTAGGGCAAAACAAAGAGTGGAGTATATTGTCCTCTGAATCTCGTCATTTCAAGGCTAGCTTACTGAAAT
>NW_010413375.1:0-2523 GCF_000710305.1 Buceros rhinoceros silvestris | reverse complement strand
AGAAGGAATGTAAGCTTTAAAAAAAAAAAAGTTGAAATCTAGGAGTATGGTGGAAATTAATTTGAATAAATACTCTGCATGAAGAGGGTAGGATGCTGGTAAAGACCTTGGGAAGAATATGATGCACAGAGAAGAACCTGGAGAATTAAGTTCTGGGGACAGCTGTCAGTACAATTTATACAAAAAACAGTGACTTCCCCCCACCCCAGATCAATACTGAAATTATCTGTTAACAGAAAATAGGGTTACCTTTAACCAGGTACATTATTTCTGCTTCAGACTCTATCCAAGTAATGAGTCGAGAGTGATCCATGGTGAAAAGATTCATCCTTATATTCTTCTCTTCTATAAAATGTGTTTAGATTCTCTAGTGAAAAAAAAACCAAATCCTCAGTACAACCTAACACCATATCATATATGACAAAAGCTCTTTCAAACACCACTCGGGACACTGATAAAAGTACTGTGCATAGCAAATATCTTAACTTTACAGATTATTTAAAATCTTTAGCACATTGAAAACTCTAACTTACGATGCAAACAGATAGAGATACATATTTGTATTTTTATTTATGTTAGCATTTGAAGGTAGAAGGAGATTACACTTGAAATTAAACCATACATACTGGGACAGAAAAGACTTGCCAAAACTGGAGTTGATATCAGGTAGAATTTGTAGGATTCATGATTAACAAAGGAAAAATAAATAATTCTAAATTATAAAATAATCTCTCTTTAGTGAGATTTTCTTCAAGAAGAAGGTGATTCTTAGTAGCTGTCCTTGCAAGTGGAAATAAAAGATATTTATTTAGAATGCCCAAATTCTGATGGAAAAAATGGTCCTGATATGAAATTTGTATATGAAGAAAACTCAGATATCATTTAAGGGAACATATGAATAAATTAAGATTTGTTTTGTTTTGCTTTCCTTGAGGGAAAAGCTTCTGCTATTGGTATTGATGGAAAGAATGATTACTTGGAAAGTACACAAGTTTTTAGGAAGGGAAACAATGTTACTTTCATTTATTTTCAAGGAATGAAGCAATAAACTCTTAAATAAACAGTGAACTGCTGGAAAATCACACTTCATTCTTTTTCTCAAAGTTTCTAACTCTAACAACTTCCCATGTAGTATGAGCTTAAGGTAAGACTTAGCCAGTTCGTATAACTTACCTCATGAATCCTGTTTTGGAATAACCTGAAGCAAAGTTTACATCTGTTCATGGTATTAAAGCCATATAAGCCATCTTACTATCCTTTGCTTGTTTGGAGTAGCAGCATCCACAACTTGAGGACTACCGGGGAAAGCGTCATGGCTATGGACATTCCCTCCCACTTTGAGGGGAGGAAAAGGGGGATGCCAAATGCCTTTAATAAATTTTTGTTGCCTGTATGAGTGGTGGAGCCCTTTACATTTTGAAAATGAAACATATATGTGCATTTGGAAAGTCCTGCCCTCTTTCTTCTCTTAACAGTCCAGTAATTTTGTTTTGAGTAAAGAAACTCATTTTCCTGGGTGGTGGTGGTGTTTTTTTTTTTTTAATTGTCCAGACTGTTTGCAGTCTTGAGTTCATTCTGTGTTGCCTATACTTAGAGTGGATTTTTGAAGATTTTATTTCTCTTAAATAAAATATGTATAAACGATGAAGACACACACAGTTTTAGGGTTTAGGTCTGCCAAGGCCATGGCTCAATCCAGCTCTTTTCTTCCCTAATCTAAACTACTGCCATCTTCAAATGAGCTTTTATGCTGCCACTGCAAATAATTTGGATGGAGAACAACTAACCAACATCAGAATTTGATCACAGTTGTATCATTCAATCCATACAACAAAGTCAAAATTACTTTCCTTATCAGCTAATTTGGCCGTGTGTTGTTAAGATGTTGGTCTTCGTTTCTGATGACTTCAGCTAATGGCTAACAGGAATAATAGTGAATTGTGAATGCTTCTTAATGGAAATGCAATTAACAGTCAAGGGCAAGTTTTCTTTAAAAAGTTAAAGAAAATAGTGAGTGGCAGCAGTGTAGTGCACATATCATGTTTTCTCTTTCTGAAGGAAGATAGAATTTAATTTTCTGGCAACTCAGAACAGAGAGCTCTTCAATAAGAAGTCTTGAAACAGGATTTGTAAAAGATTTTTACATTCAAAAATTAACCATCTGGATATGGAAATCTAACTCCACATATGAAATAACTGAAAGAGGTGGAAAGCTTGCTGATTACGGCAATATGATAGCACCTCTACTTGATGTAATTAAGAGTTTATAGATTTATAGATATATAGCTTTAGATTTATAAGCGGTTAAGATTGGACACAGAAAAGCTGGGTTCTGAGAACTGCTTCTGCAATCAACAGCCCACAAATGCACCCATTGCTGAGGTCTTTGCCAGTATATAGAATAAATATTATTGTATGAAGGACTGTAAGACAGCCAAGAAATTGAAACTGCATAATGATGTACTTGACTATGGGTTTATACTCAAGTAGCAATAGTAATATAACTTTATATTTATAGTATTA
>NW_010413374.1:39999-58801 GCF_000710305.1 Buceros rhinoceros silvestris | reverse complement strand
CTTTCGTTTTGGCTGCCAAAGGAAAAAAAACAAACCCCCAAAAACCTTTGGTTTTATCTCCCATATATGTCCTAACCTGCTTTTAAAGGCTCTGAAGCAGATGAGGGGATGAGTGAGTGGGGAAAAGGAGTTCATTGAACAGTGGGGTTTTTACACCAGATTTTGGCCTTAACCAAAGCCACTGGTTTAGTTGCCCCTTATCCTGCACTGAAAGCATATGTGAGTCTCTTTTTAACGCTGCTGCAGAAGTTTAAGTCCAGAAAGGAAATCAGCTTTTAGTTACTCCAGACTGGCATGGGTGTGATTACAGTGAATTGGAAAACATCCAAAAAGGGAAATTTTTCTTTTCTTGCAAAATCTTACCTTGAAGGAATGTAATGAGTGACTGAAGGCTCATCCAAAGATGCATTCAGAACTTTTGCGTGAGTCTGCAGTCTTGGGAGCAGACAGCTGAGGTGGAGTAATTGCAGATATGAGTACATATTAAGACTAACTTCATGATGCCAAAAATCTGGGTGAGATTAGAATCAGTCCCTTTAGCTCCAAAGCAGAGACAAGCATTTTGCTGAGGAGTTTTGGATCAGGCCATATAGATTTATACCTTAATAAAAATCCACATATGTTATTTAACTCTTCAGAAGGAAGATAGATTTGTGATAAAATCAGAGCTACCGTATTACAGACTGTTAAACACATTCCCTAAATCTGGACAAGTGTAGTTCACAAGAAAAAGTCTTTGCACTCCAAGTAAATGAGATCCCGTAAGGAACGGCTTTAACTGAAAAGTCACATTCTTGCCTCTCATGTAAATAAATCATGTACTTGAATTTGGTCATGGCCTTTGTCTAGCTTGAGGCCAACACCAGTCCAAGGTATGGCTCTAAAGGTTAGAAATAACACAGTGGAGGCAACTTTAATACATTCTGTAACAGTGTAGGTAAGATAGGGGTATCTCAAGCTGAGATAGGGATTTTACTTCATGCCAAGCTGATCTGCATTGAACTACGTATGCTTATGGATACTTGAAACACGAGCTAAAGCCCTTTATCAAATGCAGGCATTTAAAAAGTTGATGGAAGCCATAGCAGACTGTTATGATATACCCAAATGTTTTAAGAAAAGGTTAATCAGCCCAAAAGAACTGAACTACCTTACATTAAGAACATATAAATACAGTAAAAAATAAATGCAGTGGTAATGCTGTGTTTGATTGGGAGTAAATTTTCCATAGAGTATAGTGAGCTAGAAGAAAAATCAACCTCCTCAACTAAACTAAAAATATGTTAGGCAGTGCTTATTATTTCTTATTGAATTGCATTTTAAAATGCAACCAGTTACAAAAACTTCACCTGCCCCCAGTGAAGGTAATGCTGATGTTTCTGTTGCCCTCAGCATTTTCTTACTCCATTACAAAACCCAGAATGTAACTCTCCAATTGCTTAGAGAAAACAAGGATTAATGGCTCAGAATTATAATTGTACCAAGAAAAAAAATAGTTATTTACTTCTTGCATTACATTGGGTTCCACACTGTGTTAGGTGCTGTACAACAACAGCAAAATACATTCCTAATATGAAAAAAAATCATCTTTACAGTTTAAGATAAGCAGCAAAGTAGGGAGTAGAATAGAATTTTTCCTTAATGATTCTCTGAAAAAAACAGGAGACATCTAAACTCCCACAGAAACTCTCCATCATTACAACTCTTTTGCTATTTGCTATGCAGACGTGTCCTTGGTGACACCATGGGGAAATATATGCCTTATCTCCAATCATTTGCCTTATCTCCAATCCCAAAATTTCCTTAATACTTAAGGGGAAATTATTAATAAAGTTGCACTTTGAAGCTTCTGTGTGATATTTGTAAGAAGAAATTAGTTAATTTACTGTATCAGACTAGTTTACACATTGGAAAATGTCGTGCTTTTCATAGTTACACTTTGTCTTTAAATCCTGATGGCTCTGTATGTACTTAGGTGTTTTACTTAAAGAAGTACTTAGAGATGTTTATGTTACTTTTCTCAAAAGCGAGATCTATCCTATCAAATCATGATTGATTTCACTTATCTTTATAAAATTTAGGTGTGTAGCCTAAATCAGTGCTCTCATCTTCCTTTGTAGCTAATGGATAGAGGCTGATTCGGTCTAGTTTCTCCACTAGATATAGAGAGTGTTTAAGGTGAGCTGCTCTTATGGGCACCTAACTCACATATCTGAATATAGATGAGTATCATCCCCAGTTACTAGTGTAATGGAAAAATTTTGCATTTGGTTGAAGAGCAAGAAGCCTACTGTAAGAAGAGAGCAGCCACATGGAACTAGTTTGAATAGCAAACATTCTCCTTGAACCTACGAAACACAATTGTCTGAGTTTCTGGAATCAGAAATTATTTCCCTGAGGAACTCTCAGTAGCAGCATTTCCCCATTCATAAGCACTGAGTCTATGTGTGAACTAACAAGAACTTTATTATGGAAATTACAAAAACTAATGAATGATAACTGAAATGCACTCCATGGTAACTGTATCAGCAGCCCATAACTGCAGTTCCTTTCCGTTCTGATGATCATGTAACAGGCAAGTACCCTTAACTGTATGATTTATTTCTTTTTAGGGTTTGCCTACATCACCACACAATTTAGTTCTCGAGTTCACTGCATGCTCTGGATTTGTGCCGTTACTGTCTGCATTGCATGGGTGTTAGTCTGCTTTGGGGATTTCTTTTACAGTAAACCAACCAGAGCCACTGACACAAAACTTGTCTGCAGCCCATGTCAGGGACCACCCCACACCTGCTCGGCTGCACCTCTACACTCACCGGTATTTGGAGGTAGAAAGTCTTGCATATTCCAGGGCTTGCAATGCCTACCCTCAGCTCCAGACTCTAAAAAATTCAGTTAAGTGGCCTGCAACAAAACTCAATCCGTATTTGAACTGAATTCATAAAAAACTCACAGGAAAACCCTAAATCATTATGTCTCAAGGCAGCAAGGTTACTATCTAGGCAAAGCTACCCCTGAGCCTGTTTAAAAGGGCCTAACCCTGATCATCAAAAATGTTTTTTGCTCTTCACTGGTTTGCTTAGGGCTATGGTTAACTCCTTGTGTTGGCTGCGTTTAAGCCATATTAAAGCATATCAAACCCTGCACGCACTGTATGGGTAGTGTATACTCAGCATCCTGAGGTGCAGGCAGACAGGTCTATCTTCAATTCTTTGCACTGTGCTGCTGGGTGGTATTACTTTTACTGTTTGATTAAATAAAAAGTCTGCAGAATTCAGCAAGTGATGCTGCTCATTTTCCATCAAAGGCTCATTTTGACAGTCAGAATCCTCCACAGATGTACATCAATAGCATACAGGACTTCTAAGCAGAGGCTATAAGGGAGTACTGCTTCTTAAAAGCAAAACATAATTCTCTTTTTCTCTTACTTCAGTGACGCTGCCTAATCAGTTCTGAATTTCTCACTGTTTATGATAGTTCCCAAAGTGTCTTGGAGATGATCTGGAAGAAAATTCCTCAAAATAAGCTCCTTTTGGAAGCTATTCAAAATCTCTCACCCATACTGGAAAGTGGCAGAAAACTCCTACTATCTGGGTTTCTAACTAAGAGGAGCTATGGTGAGGAAAAACTCTGATGAATGATGATTATTTTTTACTGAAAAATGCTGTTTAAAAAACATGTTTTACATAAAACAATTAATATCAATAAAATTTGCAATGGAGTTTCAATTAGTTTTTAATTTTATTCTGTTTCAATTTTATTTTTAGTTTCATTTCTTTTCAATTTTATGTTTTAATTTCACTGAAACTTCAATTACTAAAATTTTTTAAAGATTGATTTTAAACTGCATGTTACATTTACAGTGACAACATTAACAGTCTTGACACCAACAAAATAAAGCATTCTTACGAATTGTAGAATTTTCTACACTGATATGTTTTCAAATTCTTCTTCCTCATTAATTTAGAAACAGATGTACTCCAGCGGGTTTTAGGAGAATTATGAAAATGCCAGACTCTTTCACTGAAAGAAAAATTGTTAACAATGATCTTAATAGGCAGAGAAAGCAGTTCAGTTACCTGTCCACCCACTGGTGGTAGTCCATCACCTTGCAGAGGACACCGCATCCCAGCCTTAGGCAGAGGAGAATTGAGCCGCCCTGCTGGAATCAAGGTTGTCCGATATACCAGTGTCCCAGTGCACACTCTTGTCACTCACCGTGTATCAGTCACCAGAAAGAGGTTTAATATAGTGTAACTAAAGGAGACAGCATCTTCTTTTGCAACTGTCCAGATTGGGAAGACTGAAAGGAGGTCAGGTTCATGTGTAAACTATGAGTAAGAAACTCTCCCTTTAGCCATAGGAATAGGAAGAATTTTAGAAACATAGTTAAAGTAGTGAAATGCTAGAGAGTGTTTGGAGGTTATTTAGCTCTGTGGTGAGGTACCTCATTATGTTTGAAATTGTCCCCTAGGTTTTACAAGCCATATAGACAGAACAAAAAAAGGGGTAGCCATGCCCATGGTGGGAGTTTGAGACACAGGGAGATGGAGGTTATATACGAGGTTTCTTGCAGTAATGGGACCTGTCACAACTCATCTCAGAAGATGCTGAGGGGAACAGACAGCCTTACAGCCCCAAGCACCATGGCTCGGGAACGACTCTCACTGCGACAGGTAGGTACACATCTGGGTAGGAGCACTGTCCTTGCGCTCAAGGACAGTGTAACTGCAGGTCATTGAGTCTGTTGTATAGACTGATGAGGCATCAGGAATGCTGCACTACAGCTTCTCTTGGCCAGTTTAAGGCAGAGAAGTTATTTCTCAGTTTCTGTGATAATGCATTATATGGTGCTACTACGTGCAGGAAAATGCCTGCCTGGCTCCACCCCAGAGGAAGCGTAATTTCAGATGAGCGCTCCCTGTGGCACACTAAGTCTGATGGTTTGTAAAGTGCTTTGGAATCCCTTCAGGGGAGAAAGTGGATATTTAAATGGAAAATGGTTATTATTTTTCCCATCTTTCCTGTCCTATCTCAGACAAGCCTTTTGAAACAAAAATAATTTAATGAATCTTGATTAAAATAAAGTCTAATCTTCTTCTAAAATATTTCTCCTGCTAGTCGGTCACTTTAGGAAAGAAAAAAAAAGCTATATTCTTTCAAAAGTGCACTTTCTTCATAATTCTTACTGTCCCTGCCTGAAAGAGTCCTACTAATCTTAAAATAAAGCACATTGGGGATCCATAAAACTTCAAGGTATGTAATTTATTTCAGAAATACAGTTCATAAGCTCTGGGTTTTTTGTAAATCAATATTTGTAAACACAAGATCATTCTATCCATGCACATTACTCCTAACTCCCACTAGCACTCACCACAAAATTCAAGAATCCAGGAATCTGGGCAAAGGACAAGCATCAGTCTAGGACTGAACTCTGCCATGAGCTCAGCAGCACGGGAATATTGAAGTACATTTTCCTTCTGTTCCCGCAGCTCAGCGATTTATGCAGCTCAGGTCTGATTTATGTCATATATTTGTAAGACTACCAGCAGAAGGAAGTTTTTATTTTGGTTTTGGTGAAAATTCCTAGCAAAATACAGCAACAACTGTCTAGAAGCAAGACATTATTATGCTGTAAAAGTGTGTGGACTATAAAGAAAACTCAGTTCTGACTGTTGGTTATATTATGGGGAAAGGCTGGCAAACTGGAAACATTTCTTTGCAAGGTTGGTCCATAAAAATATTCCTTCACTGAAGAGTGAGGCTTCTTTGCTTTGAGGTCCACAGTAGATAAAGACTCTGCAAGCATGAAGTAACTTCTACTGCTTTCATTTTTAAATAATACCCTGAGAATGATTTCTGTCCCACTCGATGTACCTCAGGAGAATGTGTTAAAGAGGTTCATGAAGAGGCTGGTCCTTGCTTGACTTCAGTGCTAAGGTTTTATCCTCTTCTGTTTTGGTCCTTTGAAATGCAACGTGTTGTGGCATGGCCTGAGGAAGGTAGAGCCTGGTCTCTTGATGATCCTCTGTGAACCTGTATGGGTGGAAGCTGATGCTGAGAAAATTTTACTTTCATGGGGAAGTTTCATAGATGCAAAGACAGAATAGAGATCTCTAGCTCGAGCTGTCAAACCACACTTCTGAATTCTGCAGCAGGAACACTCTGGCAAGCACAGGACTACTATTAGCCATCAAAGGAGACAGCCTCTTCCAAAGCGTAGTAAGCATGCCTAACTCTACAGCCCCCATCACCGTCAGTGCCGCAGGCTGCCATAATACCATGGCAGCACGTGCGATCTATAAGCCACAAAACACTAAGCAGCAATTAGCAAAGAATGTTTTCTACACAAGGACGCAATCCTTTTTCTATTAAATTGCTGGACTCCTACTGATTACAGCCCTGACTTTTGAATTGTGGTGGAAATAACCACTACAGAAAAAGCAGTCACTTCTTCCTGGAAGTTTAATCAGCCCAGTCATAATTCCGGTACATCTGTTGTTATTAGATTATTTGCTAACACACACGTGCATGCACACACTGATAAAATAAGCACGCGCTGGCATTTCTCTGAAATGTTGACAGAAAGGCAATGAGTGCAGGCTGGGGCATGAGGCATGCTCCTCTCATAACTGTATTGTTGTTTTAACTCCCTGCCTTATTATCAAGGACTGAGAACACAGTAGGTCAAAACCACAGGTCATTTAGCCTTATGGCTGCTCTGATTTAGAACGGGTTTTTTCAATGCTTCATTGCAGAAACAAAAGGAAATTTCTGCAGTAGTTCTGAACTGGCCACTGTGTATGATTTTGTCCATTCAAAATGATGATTTAATTCAAGCCCTTATATGTGGAGTGCTGTCTGATGGATTTTATTGCTATATACATCATCCTAAAGCTACTGCTCTGTGTTTAAATTGCAGTGAGTAGTCAGATTATTTTTTGTTATTTACGCTGTCATAGACTTTTATTAGCAGATGCCAAAGAACAGTTGGTTTGCTTTGTGCTTTACACAAATCCAGAAACAACTTGACACAGAAATTCAATTAAAACATAATTTCACTGTGAAACCTCTCTGAGGTTACACTGAGCTTGTATTCTTCAATGATTGTATTACATACTATAAATAGACAACCACCCACAGATCAGTTAGAGTTATTTGTGGGAACCCTTAGATATTCGGTATCTAATTCTGAATGTCTGTGAGATAGTACCTTGTGTTGTATGTCAGGCTTCCTAAAGCCAACAATACTGAATTTGAGCAAAAAACCAACTGTTTGAGACAAAATGGTAAGCACACAGATTTGTTGTAATCGTTCCCTGTAACTCATTTCTGAATAGCACTTCCAGTCAGGAGCCTAAGGATGCCAATTTAGATTCAACAGAATACTAGAGCAGTGACTAGAAAATTGCAAATCTCTCATCAGTCTGCTGTGCTTACTTTCCCACTGAAACAATTTTCTGGATTCTGCATACGCTCATAACCTAAAATAGACCTGGAAAGGGTGAAACACTACAAGGCCAGTGATGGATATATCCCCAGGTGTGTTCAGATTATCTGACCATTTCTGTTTACAAAGCAGTCAGCATCATTGTTTAATAAAATATAAATCATTGTTGCCTTTCCCCTTGATAACTGTAACAAGAAGAATGTTTTGCATGATCACAATAATCACAAGTTTATTCCTTATGGAAAATTAATGCTTGGCCTACGCTTGGCACTGATCCCTTTCCAAGGTGATAAAGGGTAAAGCTACTTAAGAGATTGATCTATTAGTCAGAAAATCAGCTCTTGCCTGTATGCCAGGAGAAGTTCTGTTAGCAAAACTCTGCACATCCTACTTGGAGGCAATGATTCAAAATTAGAGCTGCATAAATAATAGAGGATTTATTGTAGGATAAATGAAAATGTTTTGCTCTGCTTCAGAACAAAGGATGAAATGTTTAATTTATGGGTTATTTAACCTTTCTCATAAACCTTTTTTTCTGTAATTGTTGTCAATTAAAAATTGAAAAATTACATTTAAAAAAATAGGTTAAATATTTCCTAAACATAATAGAAAAAATTCTTACATGAAAATCCATTTCAACATTTTTTATTTTCCATCATTTAAATAGAACCTCTCTACTGAAGTATTCAAAGTAGCATTTCTGCCAAATGCATTATTTGGTGGAGAAAAATTATTGTCAGCTACTCATTGCTGGCAAAAAGCTTACAGTGACAGAGAAGTTAAGATCACAGTGGTTTGATTGTTGTTGTTTTTTTTTTCTTCTAAGCTTTTAGATCTTTGATATCACTTAAATTGGCTCAGTTCACCTGGATTATGACTGGGTGGACCAGCACGGGTACCTGAGCCTGTCCTGACTCTCAGAGGCATGACTGTGTCACTGTTACAGGACATTTCCTTGAAGCCCCATCACAAACTGTCATTGGCAGAGCAGAAGTGAAAACCATCCAACTAGTCGTAGAGGCTGCTGAACGAGAGGAGTGGCCAGGACTGTCTCTGCGCTGACTCCCGGATGGTGGCTAACGCCCTATGGCAGTGCTGCAACTGATTTTCTGACAGCTGTCAATCTCAGGGAACTCTCTATGGGAACCAGGAGTGGTTGATAACCTGGCTCAGACGACCACTATTTTAACCCCAAATACACAATCACTTCTGATTAAATCTAGCTATAAGAGTACAAGAACAATCCCAAGTCATAATTGCATTAGGTTTTTCTAGCTGTAGAACTAGCTGCTGGTAACATTCTCATTTGTAGCTGTGTAATTTCATTGCTTTCCTCAGTGATAGCTTATACAGCTGCAGCCAAAAAACAACAGCAAAAAAAAAAAGTCAGAGAAGCCTGATTCTTCCCGAGACTACTTTTTGTGCTTTGCCTAGTATATCTTTAATTTGCAAAATATTAATATTCCACCACGTTCAGCGTTCTTGTTTTTCACAATTTAATGAATTATGCTTTGACACACATCCTGATAACTGTCCAACACATCATCTTTCCTCTTTATATCCCAATACTCCTAATTACTGGTTTGTGCATCTCACTAGATAAATATTCAACACCATTGTGATTTTATAAGCCAATTATTTTTACACATTACTGCCAACACATTTTTTTAACTCAAACTATACATGTTTTTAATTTTTAATCGTTATAATTTTACCTTTCAGCTGCTACAGCAGTTTTGCTGCTTTACTCTGAATACTCTCTAATTTTGCTAGTTTCCTGGTAATGATGGGTGCAATCACAGCACTTCAAACTTGAAGATATTATAATTGCCTGGGGAAGGTGTGTGATCTTGTCACTTTACCATTATGAAATATTTCTATCAAGATACGTATTTACATTAACAATATTTAATAGTTACTAAACAATTATTTGTACAGCTTGTAGGTATAGTTACTTTAATATCCTGGAGCTTCTGTGAAGGAGCAAGCTATGAAGCTTGGTGCATTATTGCTCCCAGAGCAGAAGCACGATGTAAAAAGTGCAGTTTATTGCAGCAAGAAATCTTGTTGACCAAATGTAAACTGCAGGTTTCATTAAAGCCAGAAATGAAAGTCCTAACAGCAGGCTCTGGGTAGCATCCTCTGTGAATTGGTATTGATCCTGGATACCCCATAACCCTCTGCATCTCTGGACAGGTTGTAATGTACAAGTCGTTTTCAGATACTGGGATCTAAATCTGTTCTGAAAGTAAATTAACTGAGAGCTACTGGTCTGGTCTATCAATTATTTGTCATCTAAAAAGTACGGGTATCATTGCTAGACACTTCTGGATATAGCACAGGGAAGGCTCAAGATTTCATCCATCCCCGCAGAGAGCCACAATGGAAGGGAGTGGGTGCAACATCTGGAGGAGGAGACCCTATCAGCTACGAGGATGGGGGCAGGTTTCTCTGGTCTGCAGAGCTTGCCATTATTCCAGTGGAGCAGTGGACCCTAAAAAGTGAAACCCTTGGACAGTAGTTCTACTTTTCATAGCTACTTTTTGTAAACCCCTTAGTCATCGTTCACAGATATTATGGGGTTCAGAGACCACAGTTAAAAAAACCAAACAAAACAACAAAACCCTGAGATTGCTGCAGCACTGTTAAAAGCAAGATAGCTTGGAGAAGGGCTACAGGTGCAGCTGTAAATCACACAGCCCTGCACAGGGGATGGGCATCATTTCAGCCATTGAGATGCTGAAACTCTTCAGGAGGGTCCTTGGGCCTCACTTGGCCTCCATCTCTCCATCCTCCCCAATACACACTTGCAGAATGTACCAGTGGCAAGGGGGGTCCCAAAGGTCTGCTTTCCCAAGGCCTGTCTGCTGTCAGCATTGGAAAACCAAACCACAGATGTGAAAAACAGGAAAAGTCAACTCCTTGTTGGCCAAAGAGACGTGGTAGAGGAAGGCAGCTGCATCTCTTCTGCTGAAGCAAGGCTTGCATTCGTAGAAGATGGAGGGGTAAATCCTAAGCTCTCAGGAAAAACACCTGTGTTCTGCGTTTGCAACACCTGGTACCTCAGAGTCAGAGAATCACAGAATCGCTTTGGTTGGAAGAGACCTTTTAAGGTCATCAGCTCTAACCATTAACCTAGTCCTGCTGGCTCACTACTAAGCCGTGTCCCTCAGCACCACATTTATATGTCTTTCAGGCACCACATCTACATAGCTTTTAAATACCTGCAGGGATGGGGACTCCACCACTTTACTGGGCAGCCTGTTCCAATGATTCACAACACTCTCTGGAAAGAAATTTTTCCTAATATCAAAACTAAACGTCCTCTGGCTCAACTTGAGGCCATTTCATCTTATCAGCTGTTACAAGGAAAAACAGACTGACCCTCACCTCACTACAACCCCATTTCAGATAGTTGCAAAGTGATGTCTCCCCTTAGCCGCCTTTTCTCCAGGCTAAACTGCCACAGTTCCCTCAGCCACTCCTTATAGGACTTGTTCTCTAGACCCTTCACCAGTTTGTTGCTCTTCTTTTGATACCCTCCAGCACCTCAATGGCCTTCTGGTAGTGAGGGGCCCAAAACTGGACACGGTATTCAAGGTGCGGACTCACCAGTGCCAAGTACAGAGGGACAATCACTGCCCTCCTCCTGCTGGCCACACTATGGGTGATACAAGCCAGGATGCTGTTGGCCTTCGTGGCCACCTGGACACACTGCTGGCTCATATTCAACTGGCTGTCGAACAGCACCCCCAGGTCCTTTTCCACCAGGTAGCCTTGCACTCTTCCCCAAGCTTGTAGCATTCATTTCATGGGGTTGTTGTGGCCCAAGTGCAGGACCCAGCACAAGTGGTAGTGATTGTGGGACTCCTCCCAGCTGCTTATAGAATATTTCACCTGCCTCCTCATGCCGGTTGTGAGGTATATAAAGCGACTCCCACCACGATACCTACCTTGTTGTCCTTCCCCCTGATTCTTACCTATAAACACTCAATCCTATCATCACCATCATTATGCTCAAGACAATCAAAACACTCCCTAACATACAAGGCCAGTCCACCACTTTCCTTTCGTGGCTTATGCTTGCTGAAGAAGGGAGCAAAGTCCTGCACAACAGCTGTAGCAGTTCAGTCCTAATGAAAAATTTATGAAGAAGTGGGACTAGCTTGGATAATAAGCGTAGGCCATTTTGGATGGTGGGAGCATACTCAGCATATGTCTGCAAGAAGGTTTTCTGACAGACTCCTGTGATGAAATGTTAATCAGTGTATTTGTTTCTATAATATTTGCAAAAGCATCCCACAGGTTTCTGCTCTATCGACCTGCCATTTCCACCATCCAATGCAAATCAAGACTAATGGTTGTATTAATAAGAACTAAGTTCGGGATAACATAATATATTCACTGAATTTCTACATAGTAATTAATTGATGTCTTTTTGGATGTAGACCTTATATATGTTAACATTCTCAGCTGTTATCCATCACTGGCCTATATATTTCTTTAATATGAGACTATCTGAATGTGCCAGCTAGAATTTTTTCTGTATTTGGACAGGCTATGTCAATTCTTAAAATAGCATGGCCAGTGTTCCCCATGGTGTGGTGTTAGTTGTCTGTATCTTTGACCAAAAAATATGTTTGCATTTACACATTTAAGCAGATTCATAACACAATAATATCTTCACATCCAGAATAAAAACAAAACTCCCAATGATAATTAGAGTAATGATGACTAGGTGGCTGACTGATATATTCATTAATTATGTGAGCCGGGTTGTGGTATGTCAATTAACAGCTCATCATTTAAACTCTTAAAATCTAATTCTTTTACTTTATTCAGTTAACTAAGGAATTTAGAGAGGAAATTCTGCATGAATGCTTATGAATAGCAGCAAGATCTTCCAATTAAAAAGTCTCTAACCAACTGAATTTGACAGATTCCAGCTGTTGTGGTTTAAACCCAGGTGGCAACTAAACACTATGCAGACACTCTCTCAATCCCTTCCCCTGTGAGGGGGGAAGGAAAAAAAGGTAAAAATAAAAACACATGGGTTAATATAAGGAGAGTTTACTTGAATAGCACAGAGAGAGGAAACCGTGATACCGTGAGTGATACACAGCACATTGCTTACCGCTGCCACTCCAAGCCCTGGGGCTGAGCTGTGTCCAGCCGTGCCACATCACTCTTTGAAAAAACAGCACTGGGCATGGCTGACATCACTGTGATATCAGATATCCCACTGGCTGGTTCAGTCCAGCTATCCTGGCTGTGGAAACCAACCCTGTCCTAGCCAAAACCAGTGCAGTGGTATCCTTCTTCTAGCAATTCTTTTTCTCAGTGGTCTTTGTACATGCTAAACTTACATTAAATCCATGCAAGCCATAAAGTATCAGGAAGAATAAATTATGAAAAAACAAGGAAACATTAATTAAATATTATATTCTGAAGGCTAAACAGAACTACAGTTATGCACCTTTGTGCCTCTAACGGTGTGTTATTGCAAAACACAGTGAGAATTATACATTAGACCACAAGCATTATTCCGTGTTTTCTTCCCAGCTTCCACTCAAGCTCGGCGTTACAGGCAGAAACACAGATGACACAAGTGTATCCAAGCCCTGCTTATGATTTTGGTCATTGCTGTTAACGTTCCTCTGAAAGAAGAGTGGTCACAGTGATGGACAGATGGCAGGGACAGCAGCAACTGGAAAGGCCAAGAAAAGAAGGGTACATCCTGGCATCCTTTGGCTACAATGCTGATCTCCTACATTGTGAACCATTGTCATGCATTGGCTGAACTGGCATGGACTCAAGAAGTCCAAGACTAATTTAAAACAAAGCTGAGTTAAGACTGAAGTTTAAAGTTTTGATATTTTCTTTTTTTATTTTCCCCACCCCCGTTTCTTTCAGAACTCTTTCTTTTCAAAGTAGATGTAATTTTTTTTTTTAAGAATAACAAATTTGAGGTTTATGACCTCAAAATTCCATGAAGCCTTAGGAAAAATAACGGTATCAACCTAAACTATTTATTTTCTCCCCCGGGTTGAGCCACTGAATTATAAAATCCATTATTTTCAGAGATCTAGTACTGTAATGGGGCACAGGGAAAAGGAAAGAGAGTATTTTTTAAGTTCTCTCTGTGACTGAAATGTCTTGAAAGTCAGGTACAGGCAAGGAAATGAAGCATGTCTCCTCTGACTTCTCTGCGTCTTCCTGCTGGAGTGCTTGATAAAGCACCAATAATCATAATTGCCTTTGCATATCACTGATACGAAGAACAAAAAATATGTCCCCAAGTATGGCTCCCATTTTCCAGGGAGTTACTTATGTGTTCTTCATCATTTTGTGTGCTATATAATCAGGAGCTGCATCTTGGAATTCACAACTCTCCTCTATGCGCTGAACATTTATGGGATTTATTGCCATTTTTATAGATATGGTAAGTAAACATAAACTGAGAAAGCATCATAAAATATAAAACTCATCAGCAGATGCTGATTAAGGAGAATTGTTATATAAGATTTATATAGTTTTCCATTTAAAATTTAGCTTTTCTGGTTTATTAGAAAAGGCTTCATATGGGAAAGGTGACACAGCAAAAATAAAATGGGAAGGCAGAGAGGGGAACACTGGAGGCAGTAAGTGGCTGATATAGACCAGGTAGATTGCTTCATCGCAGCAGTTGTACCTCACCAAGTGTGAAGGCTGCACCTGCAGCGTGCTACAAGCTCCCCACCAAGGGGTGATGACAGTAACTCATACTGCCCCTGTCCAGGGTAAGGTCTAAATGAAAGCAGATAGCGGAAGGGATACCTAAGTTCCCAGGATTTATGGACATCAGTAGAAACAGATCCTTTGAAAAACCTTTACATCAGAGCATTATTCACTAGAAAATTACTGGAAGAGATTATTTGATTTGATGTACTGTGCTATGAAACGCACTTCTATTATAGGAAAAGTCCGGTGCCAGACTCATTGCCAGCAATCATGTCCAGCAGTCAAGAAACTAAACTTTGTTTAATTCTACTTTGACCTCATAGGACTGCTTTGCTGGGTCATCCCACAACACGTCAGGAGCTGAAGGCTAGAGCAGACCCTTGCACAGTGTAGAAAATCATGGAGACATTCGGAAGGCAGACTGGGAGATGATTTTGGGGTATCATCAGGCTTTGTGGCCAGGGCCAAACAGACTTACTTAAATGAATCCTGCTAGCCAATAGATATATTTTGCAGTTGCATTTATCCACCATGTTTTCTTATTGCAAATATCATCCTTCAAAGATGAACGGTTCAAGGAAGAGATGTTGCTGCCTGGACTGTTTCTTTATGAGTGCTGAACGCCTATTTTGTGCCCTCGCCTGCTAAACATGGGGACAGGGAAAGGCTGGCTGTGAATCAAAATGAGAAACGGGGATTTGGAACAGAATATTCATGCGACAAATTACTGTTCTCTGAGCTTTGGCCCAGTGAGCTTAGCTACCACAGAAGGTGGGCTGCCTTTGCAGTCAGCTGCAGAAGAGCTAATGACTGTGTCGCCAAAAAGAGCCTGTATTTCTGCAGCTGTAGTTGTAAGCTATGGCTGTTACAGGCAGTGGTTTTGCTGCATTAGGAGCTACACATTCAGCTGTAGAAGAAACCTAATTGCTGTTGGATAGAAGCCTTAAAAACACAGTGAGTTCATTTCCCGCAGAACCAAATAATTGCTCTGTGCAGTTTTACACTTATGGGGTCAGATTTTGTTGTTTTAAAAATTATACAGTTCAGAAGTGTTTGGCTTTCTTCTAACACAGAGCAAATTGGCTCCAGCAGAGGATAACATAACCAGCAATACTCTACTGCAGCACTGACTCCACTGCAGTATTTCTTGGTTACTGGTCAGTATAAATCTACAGTTGAAGGCTTGATCCAAAGCCATGTTTCTGTCAGTGGTTCCAATAGGTACTGACTCAGGACCTAAATAAGAAATCCGTGGTGAAAAAACAGAGAGCAGAGCATCTGTCCTAAACGATAGAGCTGACTATTTCTGTGCTCAGCAGCTGATACTGTAGGGCTGCAATATTGATTTGTGTTACTGTATTTTATAGCTAGTATGTTACAAGATTAACTTTGTGCTACTCAGCATCTGCTTTCTCCTTGGGAAGTTTTGTGAAGAATTCTGCTGACTATAAAGAATCGACTTTTCCCTCTTCTTTTTTTTTTTTTTTTTTTTTTTTTTTTTTTTTTTTTTTTTTTTTTGCACAGCAAAACAGATCCTTTATACCCTGCCCTTCCAAAGTATACCATGACAGATACCGTTAAGATGATTATACTATGTACTTATATGTGCTTCTGTGTCACAGGCTAACAGCTAAAGTCTTATTAGTACAGATCAGCATCCTTGTTCAGTCTTTCTTCTCTCAGTTACCTCCAGCCAACATTACTGTGATAGATTTTTATTCTGCTAGGGTAAGCTTTGGCTCCTACCCAAAAAATGATATAGGTTTATACCTTTTTACAGATGAGCACTATTTTCTTCTTGCATTTACTCATACTTTTAAATGCCAGATAACAGGGACTGGCTATGGGTAAAAGGGTGGAGATTCAGTTCAATAAATAAATGTATAAATAACTCAATAATAAAAAATGTGTGTTATTACTATGAATAAAATTTGCCCAGAAGGTATTTGTTGATGTGGATGTCTACAGATACCAGCAAAATTATATCTAATTCTGATATCTAATATCTTATCACTGATATATAGGCAAGATCACAATATAGGCAAGATTTTGTATACCTCTGATTTGGCTGTGCCTCTCTTTGGGAGTAATTTCAGATCAGGCAGCATGTGATGGACAGCCAGGGAAGTAATGGGTCTTTACACAGCTTAACACAAGCCACTGCAACGGGCAGGGCTCATTTCAGAGAAGAAGGGGAGAAGTAAGTGACATTGTTTTGAGGCCTGTCATGAATTCTTTGCCTTTGTCTCAAAGGCAAGGAGCTGTGACCCCATTTGTTTCTGGTCAGAGCAGTTTTGTGCTGACTTAGAGTGAAACTGTTCCTCATTGCACTGTGTGGCTCTGTATGCTTTGTTTATGCAGCAGAACTTAAACCTTAACCTCTTCAGCTTAGTCCTTGAGTTAAAAGCAATATTTTTATATGTGCTCAGGCAAAATGAGAACAGGAAGTGAAAGCATGGATGTTCCTTAATGTTTAAACCAGGAGTGTCTCAGAGGCAGGGGCAGTAACACATGATTTTTAAGGAAACCTGAATAGAGACACAGCCTGGGTTAAACTCCTGAAGGTCCTTATATAGGTATTTCCTTTACCTTGCTTCAAAGTTGTTCTTACTGGGGTTTATGGCAGCAGAAGCCCTGTTTTTTTTCTTTAGGGAATGACACGTGCTGGTAGGGCTGAGAGAAAGGTAGAATTACAGTGCCACAGGTTACAAAGGCTAAATCTGAACATAAACTATTGTACCTATGTTGTTGCAACAGAAGCATGCTGACTTAAGCCCAGTGAAGGTCTGTCCCTTTTAGATGGGAAAGTGTCCAAGGGCTAGGACCAGATGGCAAATTTTAAGGTGAGTCTGTAGGAAAATGGAAGCACATAGGTTTTAGTCCAGGAAAAAAAAAAAAAAGGGTATCTGCTCTAATCCAACAAAAATCTGTGTCCTTGTCAGAGATAGGTTGTACACCATGGCACAGAGGACAATTCAATAAAGTTAGCGGTGTGTGAACAAAATTGTCAGGGCCTTTATCTCAAGTGACCAAAACGTACAGGCAAGTAATCCTTCAACCCTAGACACTGTAGATAGAAAAAGGGCAAAAACACTTGTCAAAGGATCTATGGCAATGTACTATGATATGGGTAAAGGCTGCTGTAAATCACTTTGTCTGCCAATCGCTCACAAGCAGAAATGGAAGACAAGAATAACCTCGGGAAAACAGCCTGCAAGCAATCAGTAGGTGGTTGTAAGTCTTGGGAGGTAAGTCTTGCACCAGAAATGAACGTGGTCCTGCAGAAATAAATAGACTGAAAATCTCATTCTACCCTCAGCTAACAAGGCCCTCAACAGCAACCAGAGCTAGATCCACTACAGATGGTGATTTCTCCCCCAGAGATAGTCTCTGTCTGTGTTCCATCCTCAACAACTCTACAACAGAAGGAAAATGGTTCAGTTCTCTTAGAGGATTTTTCTGAGTTTTTTCCAGCGTTATCTTCTTGTAGCCACTTAACTTTCCAAATCATGAAGGTAAACAGATTTATGCTATCTGACCTTAGATGTCTAAAAGTCAGTGTCTGAGACTGAACAAGCCCCCGTGGGTTCCAGGATACGCCCTTCTAGAGAGCAACTAATCTGACAAATATAGCTGAACTGTCCTTTTTCTGTTGAACACGTTGAATAGAGACCAGACTTCAGTCCAGATCAAGACTTCTGAATTAAGATGCCTGTAATGCCGGTGTTTACACGTGAACTAGCTATACAAGGTCTGATGCTAGCCCTTAGAAATGAAGTCAGTGCATACAGTGGAGTCATAAGAGAATGTTCAGTTCATCCCAAAACAGACATCTCTTGATCAGACTCCTAAGTAGTTTTCGAAATCTCATTGATTTCATTGACCAACTCTCCATTGACTGCAATGGAAACTTGGGAACTTTGCTCAGCTGTGTATATCCAAAGGGAAATGCAGGTGCCTAAAAAATGGGGACTTGGTGTTTTCTGAGATGTCCTAGCTTGTCCAAAATATCAGTGTATGAATGACAGGAAGACACGTGGTTTACAGAAGAGCCATGTCCTTCTGGAGGGGCGGTAAGAAATCATGTGGAATAACCTTATGCACTTCAGACAGCAGCAGATCCTAACAGGCAACCAAATTGTCCCCCTTCATGTAGAATCTTGACACTTGACTTCATATGAACATGTGTTGAATCCTAGCCCTAACAGCTTGTGTTAGGACAAATCAATTCCACCAGTTGTTACATTCTTTTTCTTCTGTCTGTGACATCTGTAGGCCATATATCTTATACAAAAAATCTAGATCCTTTTGGTGGCATTAACTCCTATTTTTATATATTTTTCAGTTTTAAAATTATTGAAGACTTTCAGCTGGCCGCAGAACGACCTCATCGAATTTTCTCATGTGGGAGACCAGAGCTACTGCATTCTTCTCTGCCATTTATCATCAACAGAGTGATATGCATTGCTCTTAAATCACAATTTTTGTAAACTTATCTACAAGGCTTACAATTACGGCAGGCTCTGTTAGACATCATCCAAAATGAAAACTATCTTTCCTACTCCACGCTATGTATCTCCTTTTTGTTGCACTTATCGTTCACTCCATGTACAAATCTCCTGCAGACATGTA
>NW_010413374.1:39625-39884 GCF_000710305.1 Buceros rhinoceros silvestris | reverse complement strand
GGGAAAAAATACGCAGTGTGTAACAGAAGATAAGTTTGAATATGTAATTTCAAAAAGTTAAAACAGCAGGATCCCTGAATTAACGCAAAAGAAGATTCACTATCAGAAGAAAAGAAAACTGAAACACATGGTGTTGGAGCACAGTTTTTATTGTTCGGGGTTTTTTGAAAACATATTTGTTCAATAGTTCCCAGATCTATTCTGGGTCAGGACTCCCAGTATGCTTATCACCGTAGAAAGAGTCTGAACAGAAAGAGTG
>NW_010413374.1:12796-39523 GCF_000710305.1 Buceros rhinoceros silvestris | reverse complement strand
AGAGTGTACTATTAAGCATAATGCATTTTATTCTTCCACTCAAGTTATCTGTATTATGATGCAGCAGTAAACTTCAGAGGGATTGTACAGGAGCTGAAGAAACCCAGAGCAGGGGCCAGACCTGCAAAGATGTCAATGGAACAACCTCTGAGATTCCAGCATTTTTGGAGAAAGCTTAATTATTCTACTTGATTTCTACCATAGTAGGTTTAAAAGACTAGATAGCAGCACTCAGTGTGACTTGGAATCTCACACTAAAATTGGAGAACAGGTTGCTGAAGATCCGATCTCCCAGTAAGTGCTAACATTGCTTTCTGAAACAAAAGTCTCAATTACATCACTAATTACCTGTAACTAGTCCAACAGTCATAAGGTCAAATATTGAAATGTGTGTTCTACATCCTGGCAAAGCCATCTTTGAGGAAGTCCTTTAGGCTTTGGTCCACAGACAAGAAAACCAAATGTTAATGAAACCATTGCAGAATATCTGTTCATCTTAAGTCTGGGTTTGTTTCCTTTGATATCAATGGTAGCAGTTAACAATGAGACACATATTAATTACATTTTAATATACTGGATTTGATGTACAGAGGTGGGACAAACTGGTACTTACACCAAGCACTGCTGACAATTATACATAACCTTATTTTAATCCTAATTCCATCCATTATAAAATGTCGCATCAGAGTGGAGACAGTAAATCATCTATAGATAGTAGAAAGGTTAATTTATCTTTGTAGACCTGCTGTACAGGAGCCTCATCTGAGCAAAATGCTAAGTTACTGCAATGAAAAGTGGATTTTTGGAGACTTGTGAAAGTAGATTTGCACAAAATGTTTCCTTTTCAAGATATTACTTTTTACATACCTTCATTTACACCTGCTCATGAATTTTGAAGTAAATATTGTTCTGCTTTTAAAAAAATAATTTATTTCAGCAAGGAACATGATATCAGGTACATAAGGGAGTGCACAATAAAAGAAGTGTGATGGTGTAGACAGGGAATTCCTCCAAGGGTTAGAATAATCTAGGATGCGGTGCTTGCACTAAATAATTTTTGAATGATTGGGACACTGAACAAGCAACAGCGACAGCAAACAATGCTTAACTTAATGTCAAACTTAATTTTCCCTATCTCAAATGATGTGGTCAGTTACAATCCTGGAAAACAAAATGCTGGATATTTTGGAAAATGGAGCTGTCTAGCACACTTGATACATCCTGTGGACTAGCATGTATCTAGTCTTCTTACACCACGCACCTCCACTTTTTGCCTTTTTCACTCCCCCAGCCTTCCTGTTCCCATCTTCTCTTTGCTGGCCTCACCAAGCCTGTCCCTAGCAATCCTTCCTCTCAGCCTCTCAGCCCCCATGTCAGAGTCAGCCAGACACTCTCCTTATACCATGGCTTCCGATCTCATTCTGTCCATAGAACCACAGAATCACAGAATCATTTTGGTTGGAGAAGACCTTTAAGATCATCAAGTCCAACCACTCACCCAGCACTGCCAGGGTCCCTAAATCATATCCCTCAGCACCACATCTATATGTCTTTTAAACGCTTCCAGGGATGGGCACTCCACCACCAACCTGGGCAGCCTGTTCCAATGATTCATAACCCTGTAAGTGAAGAAATCTTTCCTGATATCCAATCTAAATCTCCCTTGGTGCAATTTGAGGATGTTTCCTCTCATCCTATTACTTCCTATATGGGAAAACAGACTGACATCCCACCCTCCTCCCCCCTTGCTACACCCTCCTTTCAGGTAGTTCTAGAGAGTGATGAGTTTACCCCTGAGCCTCCTTTTCTCCAGAATAAAAAATCCCAGTTCCCTCAGCCACTTTTTATAGGACTTGTTCTCTAAACCCTTCACCAACAGCAAATACTCCTGGATGTCTGAACTTCACTGAGGTCACAGAGGACATGCAGTATCCTCTGAAGTTTGCAGTCCTGTCAGGCAATTAAGCACAAGGTAATTGGTAGGCTGAAGCCTATGGCAGAATAATTCTTGGTTCTTTCAATTTCAGCCAGTAGTTTGGGATGAAGGGATGTTTCCCAGACATTTTACACCCTGTATTTGCTGGGTATACCATTTCATTATTTTCAGGTTTGCTTTTCCTTCTCTCCAATACTGCTTTTCTCTGTAGCTTTCAGGGCTGGTTTGCACTGGTTTGGCTATCTGGTTCATTATCAGTGTCTACATACCACGTCCCTGACTTAAGCTTCAGGCAAGAGGAATAATTAAAGTGTGCTTGAGACTGTTCCAGATCGTGTTTGTGTCTGTGTCTATAGCTATGGGGAACACTTTCAGCAGTCCAGAGACATCAAGATGCCTGTATTACTCATTGCCCACCCAAATTTCTCTGCTTTGCTAACAGGTCAGGATGCAGGCAGAGGGTGAATTCACCAACTGGTTTGTGATACAGGGTGGAGTGGTGGCTGCTGCAGAAATACATTTGGCAAAGCTGAATTATGCCAGTGAAACAGCGTTTTTCACATGGGAATTTCCCTGCTCTGAACCTGAGTCTGGAATGTGCTGAGTGAGCAGATTTAGTTGCTTCTGTGCAGTGGGTTTGCAGTCCCTGCTTGCACTTATTTGTCTGGCTAATTTGTGTTTCCATGTGTTGGTTCCTTGTTATTCAGAATTGTTTGTTGATTGTAAGGATTTGTGTTTCAGTCATATTGCAATAAAACAGCTCTCTAGTGGAACACAGCAGCTGTTTAACAGTTTGTATTAGCAGCACACAACCAGAAACGGTGCAGAGCAAAGAACAATGCTCAAAAACTTGGGTGAACAGAATAAAAATCTACTCCCCAAAGCTGTAGAAATCCCAACTTTCTGAAAACTATTGTAGGACCTCTAAAGGTCCCTCCATGAGTCACAGTTTTATAGACATACAAGGCAGTGCATCTTGGAAATCTGTGCCAGAATTAAACCTGTGTCCCAGTATGGCGTATGAGGTCCAGAGTCACAGATCCCCAAAATAAAATCACTAAGGTTTTTCTCTTGAAGACCCTCATCTGAGGATAGCAGGATACTGCTTTGTTTGTGTAAAACTGTCAAGGTCAGAGCTTGTAATGGTTTACTTTAATTTCCTCTGCACACAGTATAATGACTGAAATAACTGAGCTAGCTACGATTATTGGCCATGCAATTTCATGCATCCGTGAAAATTTATTGAAGTACAAATCCTTGCATTTGCTCTAATTTGTGTTAATGAAAGAGCTTGGCACATTTGCTAGTAAGTCTTATGAAGAAGAGGATTCAGGGGGAATTCAGAGGGAATCGCTGTAATGATTTCAAATTAGAATAATAAATTTGACTTTATCACATTAAAATTAATAAAACTGTTATTAGTGATTTGATTTTCCACGACTCTGCACCTAGTGTGGAAAATAAAGATGGATGTATTTCTCAGGAAGTTCCTGGCAATCCACAGTTGGAACTTTTAATCAAAGCAAAACTATAGATTGACATCTCAGTACATTTCTTACTAAGAAATTTGACCCTGAAGGAATTATTAGAAACAGTAAGAAAGTGTAGGTTACATAAACACAAAAGCTATCCAGCTGCAGAATGATAAAAAAGCTTAATGAACATTTGGTTTGCAATTCAGCTTACAATCTGATTAACGATACGGAGCTCTATTTTTCCTCCAGATGACAGTATGGTCAGAAAAGTAATAAAGGTGTGTATTGTACTAGTGGTATGGATGTGATATCTTTATTTTTGATACCTAAATGCTGCACTTTCCTGAAAAGCAAACATATTGTTCCTGAGTGGGTTGAAGCTGGTCTACAACACACATTATGTTTAGCCATGGAAAATCATCTATTTCTCATTTGTGTTGTACATCACTAAAGAAAAAGCTTTCAATGGAGTTCTTCCTTTTGTCTTCAAAGCATCATTAATTTCTGCATGAATGAGGACAGAAGAAGCAGGGAAGTATAAAACACTTCAACTGTCTGCTGAAATTCAGCTGCATTGTATCCTCCTGCAGCACAGCAGAATGACCAACGTGTTCAGCGCAGGTGGAAATCACGAGACTGTGCACTGCAGAAAGGGCTGTTGAAGGCACTGAACTAAGGTATGTCTTTCAGCGGGGCTGCTAACTCTGGCTTGAAGTGGCACCCAAAAATAAAACAGTGCAAAAATTATTCTGATTGTAGTCATAAGAAAAAATGAACAGTCTTGCTTACGAGGTGGGAAGGTAGAGGAAAATGGGTGGCTACAGGATTACCTTTAGGAAACAGGCTGAAGAGGATGGAAAGCAGAGATGGACAATTATTGCTACCACTTGTTTTCTCTTCCTCTCCCTCTCCCTCTCCCTCTCCCTCTCCCTCTCCCTCTCCCCTCTCCTCTCTCCTTCCCATTAACCTCCAAATTTTCTCTTCCGCAGTTTTTTTCACCCGTCTCACCTTAGACACTCCCTTATCACTCCTTTCTAAGTGTATTTTCTCCATCTGGCCAGACCACCCTGCTGTACCTGTGCTGTCCCAGGACTGGGAACTGAAAGGACATGATCAGAAAATCCATCTTTGTGCCAATAATTTACTATTAGAAGAGCAAAGTGCACTCTGGTCCTGAGGGCATTTCTCCAGCCTGGATTCTGACAGTGTTTAGCTGCTAGCACAGCTGGTGCCAACAACTTAGAGATGAGGGTTTTGGTGCAGGAGGGGTGTCTATAAGAAAATCCACACAATCATATCCCTCTCTCTGGGGAAACTTGGCCGCAGGAAAGTTTCTTTATCATTATCCTTTCCAGCCAGTTCTTGGTGTAGAAAAAACATTTCTTGGCATTAGATAGCCAGGCTCATGTCAGGATTCCTGGAAAGAAAGGATCATCTGGGTGACTTTAGTAACTATTTCTGTTCAGATGGAGTATATAACAACAATAAATTATTTACAGTAAGAGCTATCATACAGTTGATTTCTCCTCCTGTGAGAAACTGGTTTGCAACACTGAAATGTTCCCTGTTTTGTAGGAGGCAGCATGGCAACACACATGTAGAATGGCAAATTTCATGGCCGTGCTTTTAATGGTTCTGCAGACAGATACAAAACTGCTCAATCAGCTGCCTAAGCTCCTATTCTCTCCTCAGTCAATTTTGTTCTCACCAGAGAACTGCTATTCTCACATTACCAATAAATATATCACATTAAAAGACTGAACTCTGGCAAGACTTCACTCATCAGCGAGGCATTTTTTTTAAGATTTTGATGTGCTTGGCATTATTCTTACCTGAACAGCATGCATGTATTTCATAAAATGACCATGAGTAGGTAGAGGTTTAGTGCCAGAGTTGTGGAAAGGAAAGCCGCTCAGACTGAGTTCTGCTGTAAATCTCTGCCTTACAGTCTAACCACATCCAGTTCTTTCATTAACTAGGTATTAGAGATACATATTTTACTGAGAAAAAAGGAGAAGAGAAAAAACTTTTTTGAGAAAACAGAATTCCTCCTGATTTTGGTGAGATTTAGGAGACAGAAGGTTCCTTTTGTAGAACCTTACAGTTGTTTTTTGCCAAGAAGCCAATGCAGAATTGCTATCCAATATCTACCACGAACTTGAACATTATTCAGCTTTACACTCCAAGTGACAATCTGGATTGGGCAGCTAAGTAGCAATTAACAACATTTATATTTTGCTAGTGCAAGGCAGAGATTGATTACAAGGTGACTTCCTATGCTCCGCTTAGATCTTGGATCTGCTTGCAGCCATAAGGCAGATGGAAGGGACACTCACCAACCTATTCAGAGACCAGCATGCACGAGACTGCTACCTCCTGGATGTGTTTTGAAACAATTTGCAAAACAATAGCCTAGTACTGCAGGAGTTATTTTATACTGTTTAATTTTAAAACATTTCCAATTGCTTTAAAGGCACACATACTATAAAGACAAGTGTCTTTTGGGACTCAACAGTTCAGCTTTGAAAGGGTCAGGTATGAAAGTTAAGTTCTCTGAATATATATAATGGCACTTTTTTGAACGTTGTAAGACAGAACAATCTCTATTTAGAACTTCTCATTCTTCTTTTCCAGTTTAGGTTTCCTTTTCACAGAGCAAAAGCAGTGTATCATGGCTTTCTTGGTTGACATGAAACACAGCCATAAAGATATTATGGTAGCATGTGTTGTGTATTCATGAGGTGCACCAGCAACTTAGAACAAGTATTCTAATAACATTCCAGAGTTTTTGAATGAAGTACTTGAAACAGTTAATTTCTAACTCTTATCTACAAAGCTATGTGCCTCCCTTACCAGGAACTCAACTGCTTAAAGTAGTGAAAGCCAACTAACAAGAAGCTAAGGAAGCTTTAAGGTATCTGAGCTTTAATGGGCATTTTATCAAGGTTTTCAGAGACTCAGGGAAACTGAAAAAGGTACATGTTCTGGTGGGATATAGGTCCTATTTGTAGACTTGCAGGAGAAGAAAACCATGCCTTCATGGTTGTGAATTTTTTATTTTAAGTGTCAGATTGGACTGATCCCCATTCAAGCTGTGCCTTCAATTGGAGTAAATCTGGGCAGAAAATCCTTCATTTGCAGGAGACAAGGATCTGTTCTCATCTACCTGGTGTTCCACATACCTATTTGCTTGGTGGATTAAAATAAGAATAACTCCTGGAGGAGAAGGATTTGTGAGCAGAGAGAAGGAAGTGGCTAAGGTACATTATAAATAAATTTATCACCTAACTGCACTTTATGACTTGCGTATTCTCTGTTAGCAGCAGCTAGAGTGCTGCACATTACTTTGCTACTAAAGAAATAAGTATCCATGCCTGTTCCTCACCTATCTGTCTCTTGCTTCATATTCTTCAAGGTGGTGATACAGCTTAAAATAATAGATACAATGATTGCAATATAAGGTGGAAATAAATTCTAGTTGTTCAATGGGTCTGCTTAGAAAAACTGGGCTGGGAATTCTTGTTCTGATAACTGCATTCAATAACCTCTTACAACAAAATGGATAGACTATCTCCAGTTCTTACCAAATTCTGAAAAAAATTATCCCATAGTGTAGTTCAATATTGCTCACAATGGACATCTCAGAAGTACATACAAGGGACGAGGGAAGGTGTGCTGCTGGTACTGCTTATGCCATAACATCCCGTGTCTTGCCTTCCTGGCAGGAGACTGTGGTGAGTTGACAGAAGGTAGTTGCCCACTCTTCTGCACCTGAGGACTCAGGTAAGACTCATCCTCCACGGTTCAAGAGCACAAGGCTCCCAAATCAGCCCCATATTGGTGCCTATTGGACAAAATAGATTGCATTCATTTTTCCTGGATGCGTAAGGTGAACTCCAACTGGAAAAGCAGACTTCTTCATCTCCAGCTTGCCAGGGGTCCAGCCCTAATGATGTTGTTGCTATAATTGCCTTAGCCCATCTGATGTTTTCAAGAAGACTGAGCAATGATCATTTACAGTATTGACAAGCAAGTGTGTTTATGAAAATCAAATCAATATGTGACTTAGAGACATCCAATTTCACATATTTCATTTGCAAATTGTTCCCTGAAGATTTTATTTACCTTTTTATAAAATCCCTCAGCTTTATAGGAAATCAATTCCCTGTCATCTAAATGTCTTATAGCTCAGCATGACCTCAATTTATTTTTGTAGTGTTCCCTGCTATTAGGGATGTATATTAGACATAGCTGTAAAAGTATATGTGATGCCTTTTTGCTGGAGAGAGTCTTAAAGAAGTTTAATGAAATTGTGTTTAAAGTGAGTGCTCTATATTTTAAATTTGTATAATTTACATGTCCAGGGTGACAGATTAATCATAGATGCCTGTACAACAGAAAAACTCCAATTAAAATAAACAAAAATTAACTTGTCAGAGTCGTCATGTATGCAAGCAATTAGTTTGAGTAGTAAAGGAAGACTTTAAGCTAACTTTTTTGTATTCTCTCTTTTTTGTTTTTTATAAACGCTTCCTTCCTTGAGTCAATGGAATTAGTGGACTACAGTTTACTATAGGTAGTGATGTATTTCAAGAGATATCGATGTGAATAAGAAATAAAGATGACCGCTAGCCTTGTATTAAGAATCCATAAGAATGATCTGCAAAAGAAAAGAACAGTTTTGTGGACTTCAAGCTAACACTAATGAAAGAGCAGAGGGACTGTGAGGTTGGAAAGGCCATATTAAACAATGGAACATGTAATTGGACAATTTGGGGTTTGGTGGAAGTCATTCGCAGTCAATTATTAAAAGGGAACATTTATTTTTGATCATTGGAATTTATCTGACAAGATATAATCTTCAATTGATATTGGTTTCCTTCTCCATATTCCCAGCTACTAAAATCAGAGGGATGCCTCTCCTTGCATCTCTTTTCCGGCACCCTCCAATTATACCTTCTGATCAGTGCTAGCATCTTCAGCTCCCCAGAAGTGGGGAAGGGAGCTGTTAGGAGAGCAAGGAAAGAATCATGGCCCATCTAGAATTGACTAGAAATATTTTGGGGGGAAGCAACAGAGGGAAGAGGGTGAAATGAATAGGCAAGAATGTACGGTCGCTGATTGTGGGGGAAAGAGGGAGTCTTGGAAAAATGACATCTGTTAACTTTCACCAGTTAAAACTGAATCTAACTGAATCGAGTTATAAAAGATAGCTTCCTTATAAAAATTTTTGTATAATATTAGTTTAATAAATAAGATGTTGGGAATTTAAAATATAAACCTCCAGTAAATTCTGATTTTAAAAGAATATTATATATGAAAGGAGAAGTAGAACCTTAATGTTGTCTTAACTTTTAACAATAAACTCATGACAGTGCTGTATTAAACCCCACCTCCAAGCATCTAGCTATGAAAGGGAAGTCTTTCGCAAATGGAAATTTTCACATCACAGAATGGATTTCCATTGAAATTTGAATAAAAATAGAAATGGAACAAAGCAAGAACAGCTGTGTTATCAACAGTGATAAGGAAAGCTGTCTTATCCCTTGGCAGACCTTGGCCACCTTGATAATAGACCAGAAGTACCTATGTAAAATCCTAGCGATGGTCTGAAAGTATTTTCAGTCCAGACAAACGATACTTATTTAAAGACTGTACTTACAACTCCACAGGAAAACTACAAAATAAGTGTATTTCTAACCTGTGCAAAATGGCTGACTAATGATCAAATCTTAAAATGTGAACCAGTGTTGTGATATATTAATCATGGCCATGAAGTATGAAGGAGCTCAAATGGGAATGCACTGACAGCCCGTAATAAATCAACCAAGAGCTACATGCGGAGTAAGTAAATAAGCTCAGAACCAAATGTAGGGCATATGAGTCATGCACAGAAGCAGACCATCAAATAATACATATATAAACATGGAAATTGTAAGAAAAATGTATCAAAGTGTTACAAAAGCAAATGCAGAAATACAAAGATAGGAGATAAATAAAATGAAAAAAAAGGGTGAGCACTATTGCCAATTTAAGAAAGGCAAAATTTTTTCCAAGTGCCTTGTCTGGAAAAGGATACTGACGACTGTTATGAATGGGGAGCTAGTTCCATCACTGCAGCATGGGCACACAGTCAGGCGAGGATGGCTAACAACAGCATTTGGCTGCTGGGAGAGGGAACATGCAGTCAGCAAGGCAAGGCTTGAATGGATCAGCGGAACAGCCAATGGCAACCCAGAGCCCAGATGGGAGACAGCAGGGCCAGACTGAGATCACAGGTCCTTCGAACAGCTATAAAGAGTATGGACAGTATATACCTAGAAAGGGATAATCATGAAATTTTGTTTATTTGCAGAAATATTTGGATATAGGCCCTGGAAAGGCAAAATCATTACAAAACCTAAGTGAAGATATTAAATCAATTCAGAAACACTATAACAAATCTCATAACCTCAAAATATCTTCCATAGGTCACAGATATTTGCAAACTCTGAGGCACTGATTGACCAAAGAATGAAACAACTCTGGTTTCTTCAGCATGATGCATTTATCCTGTATGTCAGAGAACCAGTGACCTATTCTAAAATACTTAAGATGTGAATGAAAAGGTAAAGATAAAAACAATGACACAGGGGCAAGAGATGAGGCACCTTCCCATGAAAGGTACAACCTCCAGATTTTGCCTCAGTGACACTAACATGGATAGAATAAAGGTAGATGCAAACTGAAAGAAATGTCTTGCAGTGATGTTTGTACATGAAAAGTTCAACCAGCTCTTTCAGGAGTAGAAAGCCATTCAAGTAGAACATGACTATAAATCACTGGAGGGCATTTCCTAAAAGCCACTGCAAGCCGCTCCAAAGTGCTTTCAGTCCACTCTCTGAGAGAGCGGCACTATTATCTTAGATGTATGCTCCAAGAAAGAGACTGCAATTACTGACAATTTATCCAGGGAAGAATTGTAGCATTAAAGAAAAGACAAATGAATATGAAATTACAGCCCTTGAAGAAATATAAAAGTCATGAGAACACAGACCATTGGACAATAAATTTTCATGCCCCTTTTAAGGAAAGTTCTGGATAAAATCATATGAAACATGTAAAGCAAACATTTGCAATTATTCGTAACATTTTTCCATAAGGCTGTTTGGTCTACAGAAAGAAGTGTGCCAGAAAGATTGACATCAGATGAGTATCCAAAAGTGCATCAAACTATGTGTTCCAGTCAAACTGTAACGTCCGGACTACTAAAAAAGAAATTCTCCACTCCAGAATACAGGCCTGTACCTGGAAAACTGAGGCACCCTGTGTACCAGCAAACAGCACTGAAGATCTCTGAGTTCTGGTGAGTAGATGTGACACACATAGGAGAAGGCCAGGCAAGACATAAGAGAGAAAATAAAAATGTGTAGCTCTCCTCATGGTCCTTAGAGCGAAGGGAAAATGGATCTCATGATCACAAAGCACTCATTATAGTAGACCAATTCCTTGACTGCCTCAGAGACAATGAAGCAATGAGTTTTTGAACTACATTTGTTATCAGAAAGCTTTATTTCAGACATCAGCAACAAGCAAAAGTAGGAACCATTCAGGATCAAAAGAAATGTTAATCTAATTCCAGCTCTTGTAGGATCAAGAGGAAATATTCACAGATTTGTGAACAAGCAGGTCAAGCACCGAGGTAGTTCCCCAAAATATCCCTTCACCTTAATACGACCTGGGACCTCCTAAACCAGAAATGTTTTTGTTTATTAGCCTCCAAAAATTTTTTCTTTCCATGCATTTTTCTTTATAGCTGGAAGATTCATTCATTACCTTTCATTGTGCAGATGCCTGTGGGTATTTGAAGTGTATCATCTTTTCATTCTCCAACATCTTTCCCTTTAAAAGTTCTTTTAGTGCTTCAGTATTTTCTCTGGTAACTGCTGTTGGTTTGCTGCGTGAGCTTTCTCATGTGCGCTTAAACCGTTCCTGAAGTACAGTGACCCATACTGACACCATATTTCATACGAGGCTTCGCTAATATGGCAGAGACCAGAAGATTAACCCAATATATTTTACAGGTGAACTGTGCATTTCTCAGAAACTCAGAATAGCACAGAGGCAGAACAGCTGGAGTTTTGTTGGTGCTGACGTAGTTTCTGCAAGAATGAAAGCATATTTCTTTCCCTTGTGCCAAAGAATTGCAGGGTTGCTATCCAAAGCAAGGCTGATTTCACTGGAGGTTATACTTCTGCTGGAGGTTATCCACTTACAGCGAAGAAAGTAGTTCCTGCATAGTGCAAAGTACCAACAACATTGCAAAGTCATTCTCTACTTATCCGTGACTGTTACAAGCTGTCTGTTACATAAGGTGTTAACACTGAAAAGTCAGTGCTTAGATGTCAAAATAACAGACAGCTAAGAAATACCTAGTATGAAGAGAAAGATTTTGTACATCAATGAAGAATAACGAGCTAATGAGTCATGGATGTCCCGCATGAAATGCTTTAAGCCTATTATAAGACTTATCCCATCCTAACCCCTAATTATCTCACTAGATCTGACTGTGGGAGAGGGGGAGATGTTTGCATGTTCATCTTAGAAGAATTTTCCAGCTGTGTGATGTGTAAGTAGGTTTGCTGGGAGAAGAGAGGAAAAAAAAATCATCTGATTTGTAGCAGTAGCATTCGGGGATGCAATTAATTTTCTCAGTGTACTACACACTTCTCCGGCAGAAGAAAGCACGCACAGCCTGTATAATGCTGTGCACTCCTCATGAAGGTCCAAGACACTTCACTCATCCTTTTGTTAGGGGATCTTCGCAGTTTTGGAAGTCCTTTAATTTTAACAGGTAAAAATCTCATTCCTGTTGCTTCCTCTTTGTCTTGCTCTGGAGGCAAAAAGAAATCCAGGTTGACTCTGGGAAAATTCTGCCAGCAGAGCAACACGAAAGTGTAAGGCTTTCTGCAATTCCTTACAGCCTGTGGACTTGTCCTGCTTTGCTCTAGGAGATGGTACAAAATCCGGGAGATAAAAATATGGGTTAAAGGCTCCCAGTCTTACCCTGAGTTTTCAAGGAGATGGAGAATCTGGGTTTCACTGGCAATTTTTATCATGTTCTGCTATGTCTCTGGTTTTGTCTACACTATCCCAAAAATTTCACTCCAGGCCTTAAGACTGCCATTCAAGAGCCCCTCTACTTAACCACCCCAATATCATCCTGCAAGGCCTTTCAGTCTGCACCCTTGCAGCCTCGCTGGTAGCTCTGTGCTGGCTTCCCTCGACACTCAGAGGTCAGCTGGAAGGCAGCAGCTGAGCAAAAGATAACAGCAGCAAGTGGTGGAGTAGCTGATGGCATCTTCCAGCCCTTAACTAGGTCACTCCCAAGACCTAGATCATGATCCAAACATGGGCCATGGGAATTCTCAAGGATTTGCAACCAAAACTGTTCCCCAGGTCCTGCAGACATCACTGCTGGACAGTGCACTGGTTTGGGGATGACAGAAATTATGAGATTTCTGCAGTGTAGGGGAAAATGGCTCAACTTTTGAAGCTCCTCATCAAAGGAACCTGAAGCACTTCCAGTGTTTGATGTCTTAACAACTCCATATTAGCATCTTAAGTGCTAAGTAGCGCAGAAACATGAATACTTTTCTCATCAGTTTTGCCACATTTCCAGTTCTTGTGAAGGTATTAGTATCTCTTAGTGATTAAAGTGAATTCTATATTTCCACAGCAATTTTTATTTTGATGCTACTTACTTTCTTCATATGGGGATATGTTTAGTTTATGTATATTCCCTGAAAATGCAGGTTTTGATAACACAATAACAAGCATTTAAATGTCCAATTAACACAAGCAAACTCCCAAATAAATTGGAATTAAGCTCTTCTCAAGTTGATGAATCTGTGAATATGTTTTTCACCTGTAGCTCTCACCCCACTTGACAGGTATATTTGTGTGGACAAGGTATACATCACAGAAACGGATCCAATTTTTATGATAGAGTCTGCAGATGGAGAAAAGTATTGAAGCCCTGAACTAAATGTTGTTTACATTTGAAAAAAATAGTTCTATTATAACATGAATTCAACTTTGAATTTCAGAACCTTCTAGCATTTATGCTTCTTACCGTGAAAATATTCATGTTAATACAGAGGTTTTGTATTAATTTTTTTTCCAATTGTCCACGTAATCTTACACCTGGTCCTTCTAGCTGTGTGTTAATTTTTTTTTTCAGGTTTGCTCCCCAGGACCTGGGAAGCTTTAAACAAGCAAGAATTCACACAGCTTTAAACAAGTAAGAATTATTTACAGACAAATTCCACTTTACTGTCAAAGATGAACAGAAAGAAACTCTGTGGCTCTGATGATGTGGAATACCCATGAACAGCTGCAAGCAGTCAAGCAATGGAAGTATGAGGGGGACTTATTCTTTTGTTTATTGAAGAAATTCACTGTGCCTGTTTTGTTCACCAGCAGTTTAAGAATACAAAATAATTGTCGCTTGTTTACCTCGGTGGACTCAGATGATGAAATAAAAGCAGGTAAAGTGATTGCTTACACGTGAATTGGTCTGTATCACCTTCTAAGTATCATGTTACTGCATATATAGAAAAAGAAGGTAGAAGGAAGGGTTCTATTTTTTTGCACAGTTGCTGCTCTCTCTAAGGTTTTGAATCAGCTCTAAGGAAGATATCTGAGTCTGTTTCCATTTTACATTTCTTGGGACCTTGTGGAAGTCTGACAAGTGGCTCCTCTCTCTACAGAGAGGGGACAGAAGTGATCCTGGACAAGGTATGCATTGCACCCTTCCCAGCTCTCAGGGATGAGCTGGACCCCATTAAAACACTTCCATCCACTTGGGAAAGGATGGATTAACTTGGTGACTAGGGAAAACTGGGGTCCCAAAATTGAAGCAATCGTCCTTGCCTGGGGATGTGCTGATTCAAAGCAATGGTTTCCTTTCATCACATTGTCACAGCAGCTCATCTTCCCACACATAGCTTCAATCACTCTGCTGCTCACTCACTTTGAACTTCATGTCCCTTTTTCCTCTCCTTAGTCTTGGCAAGTTGTTCTCACCTTCACAGACAAGAGTGACTATGCTGCCTTCTAGAGATTTAATCTCTCATACCATCCAGAAAGTTTGCCATCCTCTTCATAGTTCAGTTGATCTCTGAAATACACCTGGATCACAGATGGGTGTCTGAGGAGTTCCCTATTATCTTCAATCTTCTTAGTCTATCTGTACATTCACTGTTGGGCTGGAAACTTCTCAGGGCAAGCACCTGCTTTTCCTGAATGTCTGGGAAATGTTTATCACTTCATAATCTCACAACCGAACAACGGACAACTGTGTTTGTGTAGCTTTGTGTAGTTAACCACATGCTGAAGCTTCTCTTGAGATATCTGGGCTTCTGAAAGCATTGCAGAGCAAGGTCCTAACTTCTGAAGCAAGAAATGGGAGAGGGGCAGCAAACTCACATCCACGGAATGTGAAGGAAACTCTTCAAAGTATATTCCTGAGGCTGTGTTTTCATACCAAATGCCACCTGCATTGCACAGAGAAATTTTAGATGAAGAAAGGAATGAGGCAATAACCCAAAGCAGAACAAGTATTTACCACTGTATCTGTAAAAATCCTCCAATAAAACCATCACTAAGGGTTCATTCACTTCAGCTGGGACCTTTGTAGTCACTACAAGTTTCAACCCTCAGAAAATATCTGAGGGAATCTGATTCTGGCCTTACACAGAAGGACACTTGTACCAGAAGCATCTTTGTGCCCAGTTAGGTAATTTTTTCAAACAGTAAAATAAATAGCCAAGCCCAGGATAATTAGGTGCTTCAGTGAAGCTTCCTATACAGTCTGAGGAATGAGAGGCACTTCCAGGGAGCAGTTCCTCACATTAGGCTCTGAGGAGCCAACGGATGCTTTGCTTCTGGTTGGGATGCCTCAGCTAAACTGGACTAATTTGGGACTACGTGCCCAATCAAAATAAATTACCATATTAAAAATGTAAATATCATTGAAGAACTCTCCTCACATTTACACATACTTGCTGCAAGTATCAAGCATATTTACATCAATAAAATTTTTGTGATACAGAGCCTTGTACAAATATTCTAATTCCAATAAATTAGTATCCCTCTCAGATTAAATTCTTTCCCAAGCAATATAAACTGAAAATGGTGCTCATTCTCCTAAATACAAACCTTAGCTTGTATTATCAGAGCTTTTCTAAGATTTTACAAACATGAGCTTCTAATGCACTTTTGCAAGATCTTGGCTCATGCAATCTACACTCAGCAATTAGCTGATGTAATTTTTCAGGACACTTTCGTGTTGAGCACGTCACCACAGCAAAGTGTGAAACGTGAACATCTTGCGGAACTAGCACCTTAAGTGATTCCAGGCTGAGCTAAAGATCCAGCCTTCGGAGTCACAGTCAGTAAGAGTCAAATATTGCCTGTGGGTTAAACACAAAGGGGAATATAATAGATGTTGCCTAATAGTTTACACTTGCATAGTTCCTAAGGTAGCAAGAGAAACTAGGCTGTAATAAGATATTTGTTGTAAATTCTTTGGTCAGCTCTTTGTTGACATTTGCCTATGCTATTTTTTTTCAATGTAACTGGAATATAAAAAAATTCCCTGCGATTCATATCTTTATAGGTCACTGATCTACTAAATAGAAATTTGTAGAGTGGAGTAGGGTAGAAAAGTCAGATCAGGGACTCTGTAGGAAGTATCATGGTGCTTTGATGCTTCCAGCTCTGTCCCTCCTGATATCTTCACAAACTTCATTTAAAATTATCCTGTCAACAGCACTTCTTCGTGGAACGTAGGTATAAAGTACCAGGTTGCTCTTGATCACAAGCACATATTCATTCTGTCATCACTGTCATTGGTATTTCAGAGGGTTGTATTGCCTTTCCTCTGAGTGGGTTGGCAAATGAGTAAAGCTACAACTGCCTGCCTCGGACATCTTATCTCCTAGAGTATGGACAGTGAAGCTCTTAGTTACTTATTAGCATCTTAGTGATGAATGAGCCTTGTCACTGTCTGTATCATTAAGAAAGTACAGCTGACCCTCTGTTCTATCCTTACTTGTCAGGTGTGACTTCTTAGTGACTAAAATCAGAAACTAAATCCTCCATTTATGTGCGTGTGTATAACTCTTCTACAGTGAAAATTTCTCCAGCTTTTGTCCAGTTTATTGCTTTATGAATATTTCTTGCCTTTGTTAAGCGGTATAGTAAGCCCTTAATAAAGAATCTTTAATTTTCTTTTTACTTCTAGGGCATGATCACCAAAGAGCAGCAAGACTGTAGCAACATTTCATCCTATATTAAAGCCACCAGCTGAGCATCTAAAAAAGGAGCCCAATTTTTTTAGCCACTTCTGAAAATACCGAAGTTCAAAGGATTGCACAAATGAGTAAGAATTAATTATATGAGGAAAGGAGAAAAGTCTGTATCTCAAATTCAGGCTTAGTACAGCTGAAGAAAGCCCAAAGAACACAGAGCAGCTCAGAGGAAAACGACCAGGAATATCTCCTCCCTCTTGCCCACCTCACCCCCTAAAACCCCACTGCTGAACTCTTTATCTAATTCACCCCGCTTGCTTTCTTCCATGGCTCTTGCAGCCAGGCAAGCATTTCTGAAGCCAAAAGTCTGACGAGACCGTCACGGGCAAGAATAATATTTAGGCTGCGTTAAGCTAAAGAATCAGGAAAGAATCTGCACCCTAAGGAAAGTTTGTTATTGCGGCTTGCACACAGCTGGAAAATCCCATCCCTTTAGTAGCTAAAACAATTTAATTAGCCCTAACTTGAGCTGCTCTGTTATTACACCAGTCCTTGATGAAAACATTTCACAGTCTTTTCCCCTCAGTGTTTACTTTGCATTACTGCTAGGAGGAGAATTTTTAAAGCATTGGGGGTCAGCTGCCTCTTCCTCCTCTCCAGCCTCTGAGGAATGCTGAGTAAGTTGTTCTCATCCGTTACACTCATATTACTGCCTCCAGGTTACAGCAGTTACTGTGTAAACTTACAGATCTCACTCAGGCAACTCAGGCTCATATTTTATGCATGGTCATCGGATCTAATGAGGGATCAAAACAAATCTGCCAAAATGAAATTTTCAGTAAAAAAATCTGTCTATCATCAGAGGCTCATCCCTGAGAAAATTGGTGGGTCTAGGGAAGAACCATGGAGATTTTCATCTCCAGGTCACTGGTGCTGCTTGTACCATCATCCAGCTGCTCCCTGGTAATGTTGGTCCAACACTCCCCGCAACAGGTGGTCAGGGCAAGATCACTGAAAAACTGATAGTGACACTTCAGCACACAGATTGGAGAATTAGCCTCTCCCCCAAAATAATCATCCAACCATGTTAGAGTTCAAATTGATTGGAAGGAGTTGAGAAGAGACCTGAAAAATACTGTTCAGTGGATAGAGTAGCCTGCTACTTTCATATGCACAAACTCAGAAATGTTTGTGGATGCCAGTTTGTACTGCACTATAGTAATGCACATAATCAAGCCCTAAGACTACCTCGATCTTTTCCATCCTTTTTCCTGTCAAAGCTGTAATACTGAATAAGAACCAGTTTAATACATTTTGAGAAAACCATAATTTCTCTGAAGTGACCCCCTCTAATGCTATATTTGCTTTTGAGTGACAGGGCAATAACAGATGAAATCCACTCAAAAAATATTATTTTGGTAAAAGCTATTTCAGCCTCTAAGTTCACGAAATACATTTGTAAGTAGAGCCACTCCCAGCTCAGCCATATGAAAGCAGAACAACTCTGTAAATCCTTCCTGTAGTTTTATTAAAGCTTTTGTAAAGCTGGGAGCCTATGCAGAGACTAAACGTGAATTTGAAGGGCAGTCTTTATCAAGCTGTTTGCCTCAAGTATTTCAAGGATTAATATGCCCCATTTTATAGAGCTAAAACTGGGGTTTGAGGTATTGCTTTAGATTGTTCCTCTTTACATCTTACTTAAATGATAACCAACACCAATTAACCAGAAACAAAACCAAAGGCAGAGGAACGTGGATCTCTTCCATGCTGTCCCTGGAGGTGCAGGAACTGTGATGCGCTGGGCTATATTGCCTCTGATCACACTTTTGCGCCAATAATCATGGACACCTTGCTGAAAGCCTTTACTTGTACTTTAACAAATCCTCCTCTTTCTGGATCTGTGGCTCGAACTCCTCTTTGCTGCATGGAGTATCACAGACAGAGGAGAGGAGACTCCCTTTCCTGCCCTAGCTGCTGCTTTATTGTCCCTTGCACTTGCCAATGGGGCAGAATGTACAAGGCCACATTTGCAGACCAAATAGAGACACTGCACTACCCAGTAATCATCCCCACACCGTGAAAGGCATCGCTTATGCTGGTTTTGTGTTGGCTGTGGGGGGACTAACGTATGGTAACCAACCAGGCACACAGTTGGAAAGCCATAGTCAATGATGCTCGATTCCCTAGGAAATCTCCCAGGAATTCTATGAGCCAGCAAGATGATTTTACAGTAATTTCATGTGGCAACTTGTTGTGATTCTTGGCACTTGACCTCTTCCGTCAAGGGGAACATTTATGCACTTTACTCTGATACAGAGGATGTAAAATGGCCGGTTTATTGCGCAGCACAGAGGGCTATAAAGGTCCCTAGAGAGGCCTCGCCCTTCGTGGGTGGTTCCTACCTCCCGTCACAGCCCGCGATCTTCCGAGCGTCTATACTGCCACCCAGCGTCCACAACAGTGTACTGCAACAATTTCATACTTGAGACCACGTGTCTGAGATGCTTCTGAAACATTCTGAGAGTAAATTCAGCATCTCATGTGGACAAACAGCCAAAGTCAGTCAAAATACACTGCACCTAGCGGTTTTCTTAACAAAGCCATTACAAGGCAGTGAATGGCCTACTTTGTAAAGTACAGCCTAGCTGTCTGTAAAGTACCTTGGTATTTTGAGAGGAAAACAATGCATTGGCCCTAAAATAGTGTGTGTGATCTGATTTAGCAGAGCTCACAGATCACTTTTGGCAGCGGAACTTTGCACCACAATAACATTACAGAAAATGGGATTTTTGTTTTTTGAAGAGATTAAAGATGAGCTGAGCAATTAACAAAGGTTGTAACTCCAGACGGCCTGAGTATCAGTATCAAGTAAGGTAATCTATTTATGGGGCATTACCTAAACTTGGACTTTGGACACTAGCTTAATTCTTTCACAGCATCCAGCTACTGACATTTTTAAGTGCATCTTTCCAATACAAGAATGAACAGACTTCTTCCTCCTTTATATTTACTATGAAGGTCAGGGAAATACGCACAGCATGAGGTTTTCAATAGACTTTTTGCAAAGATAAGAGAAGGGAACACAATATAGATCATTCTCCCTGCAACCTGGGTAAGGAGGTAGTCAAGAAACAGGTAATTCAAACATTACCAACTCCGAGACAGAGCCTGGAAGCTAGAATTAAGGCTGCAAACAGTCCTGAGCCATCAATTTTGAATGCATCCAGTATCTAAGGACACTGCTTTCCAGGATGATACATTCTTCATCCATCTAGGCTCTACCTTTTATTAAACTGCTAGTTAAAATTTTCTCCTTATTGATGAATGTTAGCAGATATTAGTGGACACAACAATGCAAGAGCATTGTATTGATTTGTGACTTTTTTTCAATATTGAGTATGTATGTTAGACAACAGAGATGAATGTTGTTTTGTCTGCAGAGCAAGAGATGAGAAGTAAGAGTTATTAAGACCATTTATTTCAAAAGGTCTGCAATGGAAACTGAAACTGCTCAGTGCCATATTTCATAAACCTTGACGGACCATATTTTTCTAAAATTCTGTGTTGAAACATAATTGTTCATAAACATTATTACTTTGCTGCATTTTGCAAGAAAGCTTTTTCTGCCATTCTGCTCAGTCTGGCTGGGACCTGCAACTTGTTGGTTTGAGAATTGAAATAATTATGATGCTGCTTCTTTGTTGTTAGGGCATTTAGTCAATACCGAAGCTCAGAAAAGCACTAGTGATAACGCATGTTTTGACAGCTTGTCAATATTCCTAGTGTTATGATCAAAAGGGTTGTAGCAGGATTTATAACCTGTGTCAGGCGAACAGAGAGATTGACTTTATTGAGAGTAGGGTGAAAAAAAAAAAAGTTAACTTTTATTGCTAGGAAGTAAGCTGAAGACAATGGATTGCTTGGCAAAAACGCCCTAAAAAGAGTAAAGTGAACAGATCTTTTGAAGTATACAGTCAACAGGTTATTAATGGGAGAAGTTATCAGTCATTAGATACTGTGCTTTCCCACCTGGTCACTTTCAAAGCGAAGTGCAAATAAAATCTTCAGAGATTTATTAAATATTTAACCTTAACTGTTTTGTCCGTCCTTCACCACCACTATCACATTCCACAAGTCTTTAAGGAACACACACAGCAAAGCTTCATTAAAAAATGATCCGTGTTTTGTACTTGTATATTAATATTTAAGCCAATTTCAGCCAGCACTGAAGAGGTGTCAGCCCAAGTGGACAGGACATCAGCAGTTAAACTATCTCATAGAAGCCAGGGGATTCATGGAAACAAGGTATAGGAATAATTAAGAATTGTTTGTATTTACATCACTTTATATTGTATTTCCATCCTTATAAGCCCTCGGTACCCGAGGGTTGAAAGCCCTTCTTTGATTTTTCACAAAGGATGAACTTGAAGGTAGTGCTGAGCCAGCACTGTTCCATGTCGGGCACTGGGGAGAGGATTTGACATTAGGCTACTTGAGGAACCAGAATGCCTAACTCAGCCCCTCTCAAGTGCTTTTTTTCTTTTTTTTCATCGCCTTCATAAAGTACGGCCTTTCGAATCACACTCCTGTGGTCTTTTAAATCACAACTTAATAAAGATGTCTAAATAGCCTGAGTAGACAGTACATGCAATAATGTATTATTATACATTATACCCCACATAACTTCTCAGAACATTACAGCAATTTAATTACAGTTCACCCCACCCTTGTTAAATATGGCTAAAAATAATCTTGCTTTCATTAATAAGGGAACGTACATGGATTTTTTTGTGTCTGCCTGAGGGTTTTTTGTGGTGAATAGTGTGTGATACTTATGGTCTCACTCTATTTCAGTTAAGTGCTTGAAAGGCGTAGTAATTAGTCAAACAGAAATCACATAAAAAGAAATTAAATAACACACAAACAGGAGAGATATCTCATGGCAGCACTATAAGGAACAGTTTCTCTCATATAAGAAAAGGGTCATGTAAAAGAAAATTGTGAACCCAGGCTGGATCGGGCAAAGTGCTTTCAGTGGAGACAGGAAGCAGCAACGACAATGTCCAAGACACTAAGAAAACTTTATTTGAAATAGTGTGTCATGTTCAGATCAGATTGACTTGAGGCAAAAAATACAGGGACCGGTGGTGGGGATATCAGAAACTGTCTTGCAAGAGTAGGCTTAAAGGCAATTCCTTGGTAATTCTAAGGAAAAAATAAGTCTGAGTGCAGCATGATATTGCTCTGTAAATATTCTAGGAACAATCAATCAGAAAATGAGAAGAAGGATTTAGGCTCTGAAACAAAACCAACCCTCTTGTAAGATCAGTGTGGACGGCGTCTGATACTCCACACTGTGTCCTCTAGCTGAAAAAAGTAATCAGCCCAAATATTTCTGTCAGCAGGATTGCCTCACCATGCTGCATTCAGGAGAAAGCCAGGCAGGCAAACTGCCAGGGCCATTTCAGCGTTCCTGGGCAGGAACCAAACTGCATGCAGAGAGCACACCCAACAGATTCCTCTTTGCATCCTTTTTCCTCCAGAAAGTCTGCTTTCTGCAAAATTTCTGCAAGCTTTAACTTTATAAGAAAACTAATTATTTTAAAATATGATACATAAATTCAGTGCTTTATAGCTTCAGAAGACCATCGGAAGGTTTGTCAGCAATTTACCGTAGAAGAGGTAGAAGAGGAAAATGACCCAACAGCAGCAAACTTTCTTTTTAAGAGGATAGGTTGAAATCAGTAATCTCAATTTATACAGAAAACTTACGGGGCTCTGACAGACTCAATTAAAGCTTACTAAGGCCAACAACTACTATTACACACAGCTCCCTGCCATGTATAGATTAGCTCTCACTGGCCTTGGAATATCCCCCTTGTGTGCAGAAACCTGCTGCCTATGTAGAACTAAAATTACATGATCTATCAGATCTTCCTGCATAATTATACTTTGTATGAGTGCACGAGAAGAGAAATCATAGGGAGGTAGCTAGCTAAACATTCACAATAGTATTTTCATATGCAATTATAACTACATGTTGTCATCCACTATGAAGCTTGTAGTATTCATGTAAAACATAGGGCTCGACAAAGAGCATAAAAATACTTTATAGAAGCTGTACAAGTAAAAGAATACTTCTGGTAGAGGTATGCCATATTCATTATTTGTTGTACTGAAGTATAACAAGTACTCCAAGTATAATAAGTACTCCAAGTCTATCAGCAGAAGTATTTGTGAATCCTGAAAGTTTCATGAATCTGAGAGTAAACCATTATTCGCTCAAATATCTGAGCTGCAAATCCTACATTTGTCATCTATTGTCATTGCTAAAAAAAAAAAATTACTTGTCCAACAACAAATCTAAGGAAATTGAAGAAAAGATCTCTTCTTATTCTGGTGGCCATTCACAGACCAAGAACTAATCTATCACACGTAGGTTCTAGAAATAGCCCGTTTAAAGAAATGCAGTTTCCTTGATTTCTTTGTGTGAGCCAGAAGCCAGATGAATTGGATTAGGCACCTCCATTAGCCTGACTGTTACATCTGACATGGCATTTTACAAGACCAAGGGGTCCCTTGTAGCAAAGCCTGGATAATCTCAGCTACCCGTCAGGCAGATCAGGGTGGTGCTGGGCTGCCCTACAACAGCAGGGATATCGGCAGGCTGTACCACTGTTGTCGTGCTGGTGGCACTCTGGACACGTGGTTAGTATGGGCTATTCCACCGGTCTCTCGAAGAGAGAATAAACACTGTTTTCTCTTGAGGTAAAGGCCTGCCATTAAAAGAAACATCTTGCTGAATGGCTCTTAACCCTGACTAGAGCAACAGAAAGAAAGCCGAAGGGTTTCCTTGCTGGGGTCACCACCGGCAAGCTCATGGGCATTCCCGCTGAGACCTTACCAGCCCTTTTGTCTGCACCAGTTCTGGGTTACCTGAAATCCTCTCTTTTCTCATGTGCCTTCCGGGACTGGCATGCTGAAATTTTTCAAGACAGTGAGTGTTTTCTGCTCTTGATGTTTGAGTCACTCTGATTTGGATCCACGGATTGCATAATCTTTTTGGATTTTGTGTACTTTTGAAGAACTTCATCGTGAACTTTTCATGCTATAAATGGACCTCTGAAAGCCACAGAAATATATTCAGAAATAGGATCAGATTTCATAAGCCTAGGAGAGACACTTTGCATGTGAGTCTTTAAAAGGAAAACACACCAACAAAAGTAAAGTAATTTAAGTATGGCTCAGAATGTTCTGGGAGTTCTGGGACAGGAATGCGTTAGAAACAATGCTCCATAAAGGAAAGCATTTACGCAGAAGCACAATCTTTGATCCTGCTTATGCAGGAGCTTTCTGGAAAATGGAAATGCAGGAAACCTTGCAATTGAACAAACATTTGAGATTGATGGCACATTTCAGATGAAGAGGGAATCAATAATTTATTCATTCTATCATTCTTGGCTGAATTTCCTCTCTACCTGTAATAACACTAATGCTGAACCACATCAGAACAGACTTTGTCAGTGGGAGGACTATGCAATCAAGTCCCAGGAATGGTGCTTGTCTGAGATTTGGTTCTATAACAGGCAATACTACACAGGATCAAAACTAGATCACCCTTACTCCTGAGACTTCCAGATATGAATTTCCCACATTTGCCAGAGCAAATGGAATTTTAGCAGCTGTAGCCAGTGCTGAATCTCTCAGTGTCATTATAGCTGCAGACAGAAAACTTTAAGATGTGGATCCCTAAGTCCACAGGAAATGTAAAGCCAGAAACTGTAATGAATTCCTCCCCCCTGAATTGTTTGTGAACATGAAAAACTATTTAAAAAATAAACCTCGTAAATACTTTGGTAACTCTCACTTGCCTAGCCTTTTCACATCTAGCAAAATTACTCATGGAATTCCTCCACATAGTGCCCTGTCTCAGGAAACACACATCACACCCTACGGTTTAAAATTTGATCCCACAAATACTAAAAAAAAAATCAAATTTTCCATTAAAAAGTAACAGTCACAATTTTTAATCCAGCTCTTCTATCTGTCTGTAGTGTCCCATAACCACTGTGCTGCTAATCACTGGGACTCCTACTTGTCTCCTACTGAAATTTAAGTATTTTCATATAAACTAGAAGCACTTAATTAGAAGAGCTGAAACAACCCACCTGTGCTGAATACCTTACTGTCTCTGTTTAGACTATTGGCTACGAGACAGGGAATTACTCCTTACCTGAAAGAAAGCAGAGAAAAAGTTTGAAATTGGCTTTTTTCACTCTTTAGAAACACGAGACTCCAGATGTAGAGAAGGAACACCAAAGGCCTCCTTAACCTGTTTTTCGGAAACCTTTTTTTTATATGTTTGCAGGCACTTTTGTCAATGGTTGAAAATGAAAGCTTTTGTTTGAAATTGAATTGCACTTTATTCATCCAGGAACAGGTATGTTTATCCTCCAGAATATAATGGGAAAAATTTCAATTGGCTGAAATTGATTTGAATTTTGCAGTTTTGCAGGCTCAGTGCAATAAGCCCAGATAATCTTATTTTACTACATTCTTATTGGTATTTCTCTGTTTATAGAGAGTAAAACAGCATTTGAAGTGGCTGAAGCTTACAGCTGATGACACAGGGAAGAGAGGCAAGTGGAAGCTGGGGCACTAAAGAACAAAGTGCCTCATGCAGCTGAGTTGGAAAAATGGCTGGAGAAAGAACCCCCTTTCATTCATTCCTATTCTAGCATCTTTCTTCATAGAAAATCTTTAAAAATATGCCTCCTCTACTCAAGGAGTGGGCACCCCTGAAAACAGTGAGTGCATCAGAATCAAAAAATATGAGAACTTTTTTTTTCAGAGGAAAGGCGCTGTTTAGGCCCTCTGCTCTTTAGGTCTAAAACATGCCTGTAAAATATATTTTTTCTTTTCGGTCGTTGTTACAATCTGTTGGAGAAATATGGATCTCCAATAAAAGACTTCCATTGTAATGGAAGTCTGTTAAAGTCTCCAAAACTTACACCTGTGACAGCTACAGTTGCTCTCATGCTTGACTATTAAGTGTCGGAAATGAGACTTTACAGTAGGTCACTTTTTTTACGGGTGAAGGCTAGTCCCTTTGTGTGATGTATGGCTGGAGAAACTGCTTAAGTGTTATGAATCGGTGGAAGCAGTAATCAAGAATGTTGGGGGTTTTTTTCCTGTAGTAAGTGTTAGAATCATCAAACAAGCGATTCAAAGGTGTTCATCAGCCATCTCAAACATCAGTTAATTTACATGAAAATCTGGCTGTTTACACAGTTATATTGGGAGAGAAGTGATTAGAGCTAGTGAGCTAGGCGGGTAATTTAATTAGCTGGTAAGGATTCTGTCTTGAAATGTCTCATTAATCTGTTGTGAGCAGCTATCTCCAAAGTGCATCTATTAATGCCTCAAAGGAGTATATTCATATGTGACACACGTGCAGAACCTAAGACAGTTACAGCTAGAAAACTGCTTTCAGTAACTCAGTTGGAGCCAGAAAATGCTTTTATCTAGTTCTTAACAGTCCAGTGTATTTAGTATCTTTTAGATGTCAGCAATTTAGCAGAAAGCAAGAGACGAACAGCTCCCGAGGGGTCACCACTGAGCAGGGGTGAAGGAAGAAGTCTTGGATGTGCTGCAGGAGGCACATAGAGACCTCCTGCCTCTGAAATCATTCCTGAAAAGAAATTCATCACAGTGATGCCGAAAAGACCCTGCTGCAGAGGGCAGGTGTGATGACAGGTTGAAAGGACAGATTTTTTTCTCATAGATTCCCAAAATATTCGAGCAAAGAGCCAGCAGACCCCTTCCTCAGACCTGATCCTTGCACTAAAAGAAAACTACTCTGTGCCTCAGCTTCATAGCGCAGGCAGGTATTGAGATGACAGGGTCACCCAGCTGGCAGCTTACTCTTACTCTTGTATTTTCCCTTCCTTCTAGGTTACTGTAAGAACTAGAAACTATTTCACTGGTTTATCCCATGGAGGAACAACACTTGGAGTACCAG
>NW_010413374.1:9909-12693 GCF_000710305.1 Buceros rhinoceros silvestris | reverse complement strand
AAAGAGTGAGATAAAAGCTCTATGGGCCACTTTACGTGAGCTAAACTTCGGAAAGGAAAATAAATGTATTTTGACTTGACAAAAACAGTTTTAATGGATCAAGCAATTTATAGATTCAGGCTATGTCCAGATTGGTAGGCAGATACCTACTGCAGTATAAAGCAGCACTCCAGCCTATGCACCAGCTTTCCTCTCTGGGAAGAAGCAGGATGGAGTGGGGCAATGTCTGGTTCGGATGATCTGGATACGGCCACGTACCAGAAGGCATGTGTAGGTACATGGTTAAGTTGTCACTTCCAGAAGTAATTCAGACAGCTTCAGAGTGGTGTTATGGGATACTGAAGACAGTCATGAGAGGCTAGCTGGATCCTGAGGCTGTCCCTGCTCCCTCGTTCTGCAGAGCTGGGGACAGCGTGACCCTGCACACAGCTGGGTGGCCACACTTTCTCCTTCACAGCACAAACACACTTCTTATAAGCTCTGTCATGAGCCACAGACGAGCTTGGGAGGCAGCTAAGCTCCTTCTAATGTTCTGAAGGGACTGCTCTGCCATACCAGGTGATATCTACTGGGGTAAGATGAAGTAATTATAACCGCCTGGCATTAAAAAGGTGACCTAATTGTAGGTGCCCATTAATTAAGGACCTAAATCAGCAGAAAAAGATCTAGGTTTATTCATCTCCTCACCCTGTGGGGTTTAAATTATGTGGTTTTTGTGGACTCCTACTAATATATCATTATATATGACCTATCTCTTCTGTAGCTAGTGGGTGCTCTCCCAAAAGGTTACCATTCAGATCCAATGTCCTGAATGAACCCAGCCAAGAAAAATTCTATTAACTGCAGAAACCTGCCTATGGCACCATGCTTCACATATCCAGCAGGCACCAGTAGGACATTGGGTCTGAAAACCAAGACACCATCCGCTTCATTTAGGATCAGTTAGAAACACTTCTGGACAATTTAGGAAATGCTTCACTCCATGACCATGCACTCCATGCACCTTTGACTAGAAAGAGATACTCCAGCAGAGGACTTCCTAGTCACAGCCACTCCAGAGAACACCCAAACTGTTTGACTTCCATCACACACAGCCAGGGAGACAGCCCAGACTGCTCAGACTCACAGCAGTACGAGTATCGAACGCAGAATGTAAATATTACTCTCCTCTGTGCAACCACTGTTACAGCACAAGACGTTGCAGTAGTCAAAGGTGGCGCTCATAGCAATAGTTGGGAAACCCAGTTCAGAACCGCCTTGTTTCCAAGTGAAAACACAACAAAAATGACTGATCTCATGGCAAGGAGAAGGGATGAAGCGCCAGCACTGAGAGCAGGGGATGGGAACAGGGTAGGTTCTTCATTCTGAGATGTATAAAACAGGATGCTCAAAATTGCAGCAGGCACAGATAAACATGCCTCTAGCAATTATACATTTTAAGGCAGAACTCCCCTCACAACTGCTGCAGGCGGTTATGTATAAGCTAAACAGGATAATTTGTCTATCTTATCTTTACAGAGTCATGTATAACAGAGTTTAGTGCAAAGGCAGATGTGCCATATTATACAAAAACTATTTTATCTGACAAGTTAATACAGCCAAAACTGTCAACTCCTCCACCACACACATATTCAGGAAGGGAAGGGTCCTGCTGATGTTAATCTTTGCTAATAGAGCTACAGTACAAGTAACTTACACTAATTCACCACACAGAGGCTAGATGTACCTTAGTTACTTCTCCATCTGCTCGGGTTTTGAGCAAAGGTCATTGGTGCTATGAAAAATCCTTGAGTTAAATTCAAGCTGACAATTTCTCACAATTGCTATGTCCTGTCTTAGAAAGCCAAGGGCTGCCTCTGCTCTGCAGTAATTGTGCAATTGGGGAGAACCATACAGCAGCTCCAAGGTTCTGTGCTATGGCCTTTCATTACAAACATATTTTTTTCTATATGACTCAGAGTCATAGTCTAATCTATGTCTGTGGGACCAAAAACACTCAGGAAAAAAAAAAAAAAAACAAAGCAGGGAAAAGATAATACTTAATGAGCCAAGAAAGTGTCTATAACCTTCTGGAATAATATATGAAGTCCAACACTCAGGTTAAACTCTCAGGGAGTCTCTAACTAGCAGAAGAATACTGAGGTCCTTAGGACTGGCTGCTTTTTTCACTCCTTTTCCTCACAACGGCTTCATCAGCTTTGGATGCCAAGCACTGCATAGGCTTAGCTCTGCTCTAGGCAGGTGAATAGCTCTGCTCATAAAATGGGATGAACTGTACATGTTACTGTTTGAAGCCAGTTTTCTTTTCCTCTCCCCCAGCAATGACAGAGAGAAAATAAAACTTTGTGAGTGAAGTTAACAGTGCCAAATGAGTAGATATCTATGACCTGGAAACAAAATAGTGGCAACTGCAGCATGGTCCATATGTCAGCATGGCTGCTACTCCAAGGCTCGTTTGAGAGTGTCTTCCCCAACTAGACCATGCAGGCAGAGAACTGCCACAGAGAGCACCACCCCGCTGGTGTCCCCCCTGCTTCACCTCATAGTGTGGTGTCAACTGGGAAAGGTCCGAGGGAGGCCAAGCTGGTATTGGCAGGCTCTGCGCAGGGATCCAGAGCAAGGCTGTGACCCTATAGTAGAATGCAGTGCCATGTCAGGCTGCCTGTGCTCCAGCATTGGATTTTTTGGGGGCCTCAGTGGCTATTTTGCCATCCCTTTTCCATTTCCCCAGCACTGCCCTAGACCAGTTTTCTTCTGTGGGAGTAAAGTGAAAACCAGGGAAAG
>NW_010413374.1:1874-9808 GCF_000710305.1 Buceros rhinoceros silvestris | reverse complement strand
GGAAAGAGGTATGCCTTTTGAGTTTTTCTAAACCTCCTGAAATTATTTAAGTTCAGTGACTTGCTGTATGTAAAATTTTATTTACACATACACTTCAGTCCTAAAGTGCTTCTGACAGGTGGCATTTAAGCTGCAATGAAACTAGTCATATACTTAAACCAGAGAACAATCAAAAAGCAGCAGAAAACCATTACAGAAGATTACTTAGAAAAGGAATATGGGTGCGTAGAGTTGGAGAGGTATCTACACACTCAAGCAGACAAGTACATGCCATTGATAAATACATTCATAGCCTGCTCCTTTAATCACACAGTCTGTGGCATGATTATTTATTTATGGCAAGAAATCTCTAGAATCATCTGTAAGATGGAGATCTGGAACTGATGCTCAAACAGTGCATCTGTTCAAGAGAAAGAGAGATGGAACTCATGGCTAAAGTGAGATGACTTATTTATAGCACTAAACACAAGGAAGGCTGCAGCCACCAGGCCTTTCAAACATCCGTATTTCTCAGGACCAGGTTATGACACACTTCAGTACCCTGCAACTAGTGCTGCATGCTTCAGATAACAGCAATAAATGTACCATCCGTTAAATGATGCCTCCCAATATCCTGACTTTCCTCACAAATTTTCAACAAAGAGTCTGAATTCTCCTGTGCTATATTTTACACCTCAATAAAGTGATGCATCCCAGTAAAACCGAGGAGGGGATAGTGGTCCAGTGGCACTTTTACAGTCAGTTTTGCAGTAAACAAAGTCCTGAGAGCCAACTGGCTTTAATTCCTATTCATGTATTGCATAATGTGAAAGGTTCCTCAGCACAAAGAGCGAGCTCTTGAACAGCTATCAACCCTGCCTCTTCACATCACGCCTGCAAGTGCATCTACACACTTTCATTGCTCCCACCAGGTTTCCAGGACCACAAATATTACCACCAGTCCAAGCCAGGTCTGCTAACGGTGCTTCTCAGAGAAAACAGGCAAGAACATTTGGTCTTAGCCATGATGGTTCTGTAGTAGATAAAAAAATTAAAAGCACTGAAAAGTAATTTCCTTCTGCGATCTTCAAGGGATCCTAAGGGGGTTAGGCACTTGTATCTCATTTCAATTCAACAGTGAGTTGGAGCTACTTCAAAAATCCCAGTCTTAGTCATTGAGGTACTGCTGCAAAAACTCTCAGGGTGCAGTGCTGTTGGGTAAATGATTCATTTTACAGAATGCAATTATCCTGCAATGACAGTGATTAATAATCAGAGCTAGCAATTAAACTTGTATTTACAGAAAACACAAGGACGAAAATGATGACTAGGGAAGTGGTGCTACAGACTGACCCTTCTCACTCCGAAGAATGATAAGGGTGCACCAGACTTTGCACTCACTCCAAGTTAAACATCTAATCACAAATATATGCTCATTCTAAAAGCTGTAATGACAACATTGAATATCTAAGAAGTGAGAAAGATAAGAGGGTTCTACAGGAACATCAAGGAGAGGCTGAGAACCTGTCAGAGGTCTCTGCAAATCTGGGGTCTGTCCACTGCAGTCATTGTTTCCTGGTGTACGTCCTTTGTTGCAGACCTCCCTGGGTGGCTTCTGGATGTTGATTGATGTAAACGCCTGTCACTGTGGCAGCACATCAGGGAAACTGCATCTGTGAGAGTACAGGTCATTTTTGGATACCACATGCAGGAAAAGTGCTCTCTCTTCTCGTTAGGAGGGTACGCACCTAGCTAGTGACGGTCGTTGGTACATCCCTGCGCTGGAAAGCTACCAGTTCATCACGCTTGTCCTGGCTGCTGGTGAGTGCTGGAGGTCGGGCGCACCTCAGAGCAGGCTGCCCAGGAAACCACAGCTTTTATGTTACACTTGCCTTATCAGGAAGGGCTAGGAAGCTGGATAAAGTCTCTGCATGGTCTCACCTTGCCATCATTCGCTCTTTCAGATGGAAAATGGAAACAGCATGCACGGACACAAACCCAGGGGCATCGCTTCAGTTCCCCTTTCTGGCCTTACATCTTCGCATGTCTGCGGATCACACTACAAGTGCACAGTGCAGGTGTTACACGGATTCATTGCACGTGTGTCAAGATGAACAGCTGCCAAACAACAGGATGGTTAAAGCAGTTGTGGGTATCTGTTTGAAGTCATGAATCGTGCTGGGATTGCTGGGCAGCCTACTCCAGCTGGAGAGTAAGTAAACCACAGATCTGATAAGCTTTGTATTACCTTTGTAAAACTTCAACCAGGCCCTAAGGGTGCTTCCTCATGTCAGTGTGTTTAAGATTAATAAACCTAGATGTGGTGTATAGCTTGGGGATTTGGGGGACAAATCCTGTGTTTGCCAGGAAAGATAAATGAAATAAATATTTTTTGAAATAAATATTTTAGAGAAGAAATAAAAATAAGACATAAATTCAGAATTCATATCTCAGAGGACTAAAGTATCTTTACATTTATGCTGGAACGACTCTGAGGCCTCCGCCACTGAGTCATTTCCTTCGCCACTGAGCAACATGATTAATTTAAATAGACAAATAATGAAGCAAATGGTAAATCACAGTTCCATTGAAGTTTAGAGCTAAGTCTGCTGAATCAGTATTAAGCTGTTCCTGCGTTTCAATTAACTCTTTGAGAAATCACTGCTTCGTGGAGACCTTCTGTAATTACTGACGTGAATGAGAGGAATTCCAGAGGTGATGAAGACCTTTCAGTTAATAGATTTTGAGGGTCCAGCTAGACAGGCCATGCAAAAAAGGAATCACAGAATCACAGAATCACAGAATCATCCGGCCGGAAGAGACCTCAAAGATCACCGAGTCCAACCGTTGGCCTTTACACTGCCAGGATCCCTACACCATGTCACTCAACACCAGATCCACACGATTTTTAAACACTTCCAGGGATGGGGACTCCACCACCTCCCTGGGCAACCCGTTCCAATACTTAATAACCCTCTCTGTAAAGAAATTTTTCCTAATATCCAACCTGAACCTCCCCTGGCGCAACTTAAGGCCATTCCCCCTCATCCTATCATTCTCAATATAGGAGAAGAGATTAACCCCCACCTCCCTACAACTTCCCTTAAGATAATTATAAAGAACAATAAGGTCCCCCCTAAGCCTCCTCTTCTCCAGACTGAACAGTCCCAGCTCCTTCAGCCGCTCCTCATAGGACAAGTTCTCCAGACCCTTCACCACCTTCGTTGCCCTTCTCTGAACCCGCTCCAGCACCTCAACATCCTTCCTGAAATGAGGGAGAACATAGTCCTGGAATTGTTGATAAGTACCTTAAACTTCAAGGCTTTCTGGTTTTATTTTTAAAAAGAAAGCAATGAATAAGAAAGTTTGTCTCAGAGTTCTTTTGAGTTTCTGTAGTTGAAACAAATGTTAGCAGCTAAAAATAAAATCAATGACCTCCACAGCCTCCTCTAGATGTAATCCTAAAACAGCGCTGACCTGAATCTTTTTATTTGCCGATTCTTAATTATTATGAATTATTATCCCTTCCTCGTTCTGGCATCAGTGTAATGAAACAAAATAATTTGCCAATGGAGTACCAGAACAGTATTTCACAGTGTGGCAAGAGCACTTATCTCCTTTTGTGAATGGACAAAAGCGCATGGACAAGAGCAATGTTCAAGTCCTTTGCAGGACATCTGAGTTTTATTGTTTTGAAATATGCTGGCAGTGTACTGAAGAATTTACTAATATACTATAGCACACATTGTTAATATTTTCACAGCATCTTCTCTCTCTTTCTGATTTCCATACCTTCCTAAAGTAAAAGGTGAAGAGTTTCAGCAGAGCTTAAAGTACAAAATCTTCTCAAGTTCCTTGGGATGTAGATAACTTGAATTATAAAAACTTGGTTTCTAAATTCTCAGATCTGGTATATATACACCAAATCTTGGGTATGTATGAGAGGGAGGAACTTTCGCAAATCAGTAATTAGAAGAAACAAGCATCTTTGGGAATATTATTCATACCTAGATAAAGTTAGAATGGACTGGTTGCTCCTGTGCTTTGAGGTACTGTTGTAGATGGTGTTGCTGACATCACCAAATTAATTTATACTGTGCGTTGGCAGAAGTGCATCCTTGGGCTCTGGGTCCAGCAGGATCAGGGTTCACCTGCAGAGCTGCTACAGTTTCATTGCTTTGAGCCGTACCATGCTTCTCTCTACAGCTGCATAACATCTTCCCTTCTCAAGATACCGACAGCTGTTAACATCAATGGCTGAGGCCACACACAGACCTGTAGGGTACCCTGCCTGTGGGGGACATACATCTAGAGTACTCTCACACTCAAGGCTGTCCTCTGTGGTATCAGACACATACATTTGGGCAACTGAGAAGGTTTCCTGATGTCAGCTTCAGGGCAAGATGAATCACTTTCCAGCTTCCACTGGACAGACCAGATTGCTACTGCCCTGCTCACATCTGAGTAGCTGCAAGTACCCTCTCGGTGCTGAACGTCTGAACCCAGAGCTCGATCCCTTCTGCACTCTCAGTTACTTTCATGTGCAACAACCCCTCGCAACTCTTTTATGAAAAAGTTTTATCAGACTTTCTCCAACAGTTTTAGTATAAAGCATAAAATACCATTACATTTTTAGTAAAAAGCATAAAATACTGTTATATGACTTGCCTTGTCAGCCAGTCAATACTAACTTGCTTCTTAAAGATATAAGCTGAAACTATTAATGATGTGGCGAAAAGATGAAATTTGGGGGATTTTCTGAGAGAAAGCTATGGTGTGATTTATTTTGTAATTCATTATAATGAACTGGCTATCTCAGTCCTCAATGAATTAAAGTGACTAAAATTTTTATAAGAACAGTTTATCAAGATCAGTGATAAATAATGTTATTAGACTTAATATTCCAGCTTCATTTGCTTTTCACACAGAAATTCATAACAGCCAATAAGACATGGCTATTTAATAACATTGTGCTAAAGCCATAAACACTATATTTATAAAGTTGACATGTAATAAAAAAAAGAACACAAAAAAAAAAAAAACCTTACAACAAGAGAAGATTCTAGCCAGACTTGGTAAATGCTTAGTTTGGCCTCTTTATACTAGAAAGCTGTGAAAAAATAATAACCTTAAAAATATCACAAAACATTTGATTTTTTTAATGAAATGTGAAAATTAATAAGACTTGTTTATTTCTTCCCCTATGTGTCACTTCTCTTTCGCCCCCACCTATCTCCCTCTCTAAGGGAACAGTGGAGACGGTCTAGAGAGGAGAAAAGAAGATGAGAAAGAAAGAAAAGCCTGAATTGTGTCCGAATAGGTAATATTTCCAATTCTAAAATTTGTATAGTATTTTGAAGAAATAAAAGAAATGTATATTCTAAGTCTCCAAATGAAAATTATCTCCTCCTTTGTGTGTGTGGTTTTATTTCAATATTCTGATATGTTCCAGTTTCTATTTGCTTGGATATCAGTTAATTACTGGCCCATTATGACCATTATAACATGGTCAGATTCATTATTTTATTGAATAATCTATTAAATAACTGGAGAAAGTTCAGATGATGCAAATTAATTTTATTATCATAGCACTACCAATTCAGATGCTTTACCAGGAAGAAAAGAGCATGAGGAAATATGAAGCGTAACGTCCAGTTTCTTGCCAGTCTTCCCGCCCCATCTCCCTCCTGGGTTCACAGAGCACAGCCTGCCATACCCATCTGTTTCTAACTGTAAGTTTCAGGATCTGACTTTCTATAAAAGGCTTTTGCTACAAGGCTAGAAACATACTATAGCTCTAACTCAAACCAGGCTTGTGCTGCTTTCCCAAGAAAAAACCAATTCCAGGAAGGGAAATTTCCTTTGCCTGTTTTAGAGATGGCTGTTTCTTAGAGATAGCTAAACCACCACTGTCAACACTTTAAATGTCTCTGTATTGGCAAGGACTGTTCCACTGACCTTGAGCACACCTACGAGCAGAGGCATCTATCTGGCCGTGCAGCCAAGATATTTTTTTACAATATGTGAACCTGAGAGCTGCAAAAAGTGGTATTAAAAGCAGACAGGACATGAACACTCCTTGTTCCTCCCCAAAACACGCTGTAACCACAGTGTCCACAGGCTCAGCATGCTTCATTTTAGCAAGGCTCAGGAAAAAGGCCACGGAGACATCAGATCCTGGCAGCTCTGTCACAAGCAGGGCAATGGAGGCTTCTAAGACTATTTGGTCAAGGAGATGGATGAAAACATAGCAATCCCTAAACTATGTGATGTTCCTAACATCTGAGTTTATATACAATTTGATTTCTTAAGATTGGTGTCAACACAAGCAATCAGTAGCTATGTTTCACTCTGAAATTACAAACTTCCAGGTTTCGCTGAAAGTGTCTTTCCAGCAATACCAGGTATATACTTATAGATGTTATTTTTTACTGATTTGTTCAATTGCATATAACTAGAATGCAGTTTCAGACTCAGTTTATTGGGCTGACGGGAAGCTGCACGGCTTTCTAGTGTGCATGGAGCCTTCCCAGATTTCGTCTTACCATTTTCATAGCTAAAGGCCACTTTGCTGCCTATTTAGTTGGGTGGCTTTGTAAAATAATCCCATCAGTGTGTTCAGACTGGAATAACAAGGCACACACTGACCTTTTTCCTGGTACCTCTGGGCTGTTATTATGTTAAAGATCTGCGACCAAAAAAAAGCTTATTAAGGTGAAGCTTTTTAAATGGAAACAAGACGGACAATGCAATCAGTCCTCATGCCCATTTTCACAGCAATATAAATACAATCTTCTGTTCTTTCCTTCTTTTATCCCTCTCTTTTTGAAGTGACTCCAGTGTTTTTCTGTTTGGCCTCTGTTAAGTGGTTAGTGTGAATCTCTGCTCAACTCAGTTCAGGTGTATTACTGCTACTAAGACAGCACAGTCCTACCCCACAGATCCTCTGCTGCTAGAAGTGATGGTTTCTGCTGATACAAGAAAGTCTGAATTCTCAGAAATTATTGTGAAAGATGTAATTTCTTATTTTCTTTTTCTTCTTTCTTAATTATTTTGCCTTTGAAAATAGGTGCAGACCTATACTGTTTTCCTATATATAAAAAAAAATCCAAACCCAAAGACCTACAAGAAAAAAAACCTCTGAAAAATCAAAATCCTTTAAAAATGCAAGCAATTGTCACTGACATAATTGTCACTTATTTTGACCAGCTCTAGTTACAATACAGTATAGCATGTGGCATTCTGAGATGTATTAAATGACCTGACTGTAGTTCACACTTACCACTATTAAAGTAGATAATCTGACCTAGATAAACTATATAGGTTCATTGCATAACAGGTTTGATGGAAGAACAGGTTAATGAGAATACTTTTCATTAGTATATCAAGAGATTAAAAAGGATGGAGCTAAGAAATACAAGGTTCCAAAGAGCACAGAAAAAGAAGAAACAGGAAAAAATGAGCTTTTCAAGTAGGTGGCGACAGGTCACATATTAAAACTTCAAAAGAGCTGTCCACTAGGGAAATTAAGAGAAACATTTCAGAGAGCATATGATTAAGATGTGGGTAGAAGCACTGCAGTCAGCAGTGGAAGTTGTGCTCCTGCTTCTCATTCTGAGACTTATATCAGCCTCATTCCAACAGCACTTGGTCTTCATCAGTCAAAAATGAAAATTTGGCTGCAGTGGACCTCTTATTCTGAAACGATGCGAAATTAAGGGGACCTGGACACAAAGAATAAATTCCCATTTGTATTGCACAGTCCCTTAGCCAAATTCCCAACTCCAGTCTTAGAAATACAGATTTCAACCACTGCTTGTGGTTTCAACCACTGCTTGTGCTTCCCTGCTCAGTGGAGAAGGTTTCCATCCATAGTGGAGGTTGCAGGTACCTCCTCCAGCTAATCTCATGGACAATTGAGGGGGGGGGGGGGGGGGGGGGGGGGGAGCGAGAAA
>NW_010413374.1:0-1815 GCF_000710305.1 Buceros rhinoceros silvestris | reverse complement strand
GGGGAGGAGGTGGAGCAGAATATGACCATCTACATGGTCAATGACAAAGAAGAGAAAATCTCTGAAAAGAAATAAATGGCTTCCCCCAGAAGAATCTTCAGAAAAGTCAAGGCGACAGAAGGAAAAGGTTAGAGTTCTGCCCTTGCAGGATGCTATTTATCCCAGGAAGGACAAGATCAGCGACAGCACTGGTCTTTTGCTCAGTCTCTCTCTAACATTGGAAAGCTTTTCATTGTACATTTTTTTATTCTTCTGTGTTTAAAACAACACTCTTATGTCAGATCCAGTCAGTCTTGAGAGCCGCTTGTGCCTTGTCTTCAGGCCTATGCTTCCCTAAAGAACATCACCTTCGCCCACCAAAAGATAAAAATACACCCGGTGAACACAAAATGAAAAATCACCAGATATTTATATTTATCCTCATATTCAAATATTTAAACTTATTCAAGTCCTTTGAACTTCTGAGTATACTAACAAATCACTTAATAATAAACTCCATGCTTTTTCTCTGAAGTAATAGAGAAGGCAGTTTTATTTGCTCCTTTGAGTTGATCAGGGTTCTGCTGAAGTTTGAGCAGCTGTTTATCTTATTTTCTTCTCCTTTATCCTCCTGTCTCCCTCTCTCTCCCTCCCTGCAGCCAAGTCACTGATGTTAGTTTCTAAAGTCCTCCTGTCAGAAGCTTGCCCATCTGTTCAGGAATGTCTCCTTGTAATGATGTTGGCATTAATTTTTTCTGCAGTGTGATTTTTTTTTTTAATGGTGTTCATCAGAAAAGTGTTATCTTTGAATCACAGCACACTTTGCATCAGAGTGATGTTTGAGTAAAGCTCTGGAAGGCAGAGCCTCTTAATTTTGCATTAACAAGCACTTCAGCTTTATTTCAGCAGAGATGGGCGGTGGGAAAGCAGACCTGACTCACCTCTTAGCTGACTGCATTTTTAACTTCCATATACATTAAATAGGGAAAGGTTTACTTAAAATTCTTCTAAGAACAGAGAGAGTGAACTGCTGAAGTCAATTAAAGCAGGTTATTCAACACGTTGTGATGGACCGACATTTTTAAGCACAATTTTCTCACATCCTTTTAATATCACAGTGCTGACCAAAGCAATACCTTTTTCAAAGAATATAGCAATAAATACAGCAGGCGAGTATAGACAACTTTGCTCTCCCTTCAACCTGTGATAGGCACACTTCTTTTTCCTTCTACTTTCTTAGGATGTTCAGGAATTCATAGACTGTGGGATGCATTTTCCTCCCACCATACTAATATAAATCAGAGGAACTCCATTTTAACTAATCGATTTTCTGTGAGTCTGCATAAGTGGAACATCACAAGGTCTACATCTTTTTTGTCCTTTCTATTTTGCAGCTCAAAATTTTCAAAAAAATTACCAAATAGCAGCTAATATTATTTATACATTTAGCATTTGCTGCTCTGTAGCTCTTTTCACATATTCTGCATCACCCTTCAGGAGGCATTTAAATAAGTGAGAGCTATAGGTTAGCTGGGTAGGAAATATGTATTCTAAACTCAGAAGACATACACTGCTATCTAGTGGCAATAACAGGAAGTTGTAATACACAGCAGCCTGTAACCACCTATAGTTCAAAATACAAAAACTTTTTTTCATTTGTTGCTCCTTTTTTAACACAGAATAGCAATAGGGCACAATCAATGCCCTATCAGTGTTTCTGATGTCACCTAACAGTCAGTATTTGTATCTGGAAGTAGGCTCTGCATCTTAACTATAATTATGATTTTTTTCTGAAATATGATTGCAGCATTTTAAATAAATAAATATTTTAAAAAT
>NW_010413373.1:2337-2559 GCF_000710305.1 Buceros rhinoceros silvestris | reverse complement strand
TTCTGTGACATCACATTTAGTCTATTTGTAGGCGAAATAAGCCTGTTGTTTTATGTGCATATTTGTCATTTCAGTCACCTGAGGGTTCTTCGGATCTTTATTGGAAAATGATGTTTGTCGCGTAATTTGTGATGCATTGATGTAAAACTAGGTATACATGAGATTGTAGATTTGCACTTACGGTAAAGCTGACGGTATTTCAATATTTTTCTGAACTTATTG
>NW_010413373.1:1066-1582 GCF_000710305.1 Buceros rhinoceros silvestris | reverse complement strand
TGGGGCCATGTTAAGCCTTCACATAGCCCGTGGAACACGCCAATCTTTACCATACAAAAGAAATCAGGAAAATGGAGGCTACTGCACGACCTCCAAGCAATAAACAATGTCATACAAAGCATGGGAGCATTACAACCAGGCCTCCCGATGCCTACCAGGCTCCCCCAAAATTGGCCTCTTCTTGTTGTTGATCTGACAGATTGCTTCTTCAGCATCCCACTACACACCGACAATCGAAAAAGTTTGCATTCTCAATACCTACTGTTAACCGTCATACAGGCAACTTCACCCCCATCATATTGTCCGCCACTATATGGATGATACAGTGATATGTACGAAGAATCTAAATTCTGATCAACCAATTCGAGAATTATTACCACAATTGGAATTCTGGGGTCTAAAAATCGCACCCGAAAATATTTGAAAACGCCACCCTGGAAATATCTAGGTTTGCAGGTCATGGACTCTCAAATCCGTCCACTGCCAATTACTATTCCTGCTACATTTTCTACCTTG
>NW_010413373.1:0-251 GCF_000710305.1 Buceros rhinoceros silvestris | reverse complement strand
GCGTTGGGCATCCCGTATAACTCCACAGGCCAAAGCATCATTGAATGTTCCCACCTAACCCTCAAACGCTATCTTACTGTTTTAAGAGAGGGGGAAGATGGAAAGTCTCTTACCCCTCAAGAGCTATTGCTTAAAGCTTTATATGTTATTAATTGGTTCCTTGTGGCTGAGGACAGTTTAACACCAGCCCAACGTCACTTGCAAGGACCACCTGAACCTTCAGAGATCAGGCCACCTGTACTAGTATGGGA